>NW_009209930.1:0-56144 GCF_000690835.1 Fulmarus glacialis
GCGGGAGGGAGTCGTGACATGAGGGAGAGGTCCTGGGGCAGACGTGGTGCTGGGGCCTGCCCGGAGGATCCCTCTCAGACACCCCTTCGCACGCACTCCCCCTCAACCACACATTCTCACACGCCCCACACACAGTCCCCTCAAATCCCACCAACGCAGCCAGCTCCAGGAGCCTTCCAGGGAGCCGGGGACAGCCCAGCCCTGTGTGCCCCGCTCTGGGCAGACGAGAAACGGGGCGAGGAGCTCAGGCTGCGGAGAAGGGCGCTGCTGCCTGGCAGCTGGGCAAACAGGTCTCCGGGAAGTGCTGGCCACCAGCCGGATGCACTGTCCAAACCAAAAGTATTTGAGGGAGGTGTCTCTTGCCACGTACTGATCCCGCCCAAGTGTTTGTCCACAGTACCGCATTGATTTGATAACAGCAGGGTGATAGTTTGTGTACGTTGCTAGCTTCCTCTGATATATTTCATCCTGTATGAAGTGCTTTTAAATTACTAGATTGTCTCTTTTCTCCAGCAGTTTGTTAGTCTTACTTCTACATAGCAGGCGATGGTACTTACAAATATTTTCTTGGCTCTGGATAACTGACAGGAAAAATAAATTGTAACATAGATAACCTTAGTTTCATGGATTTTTTTTTAAATATGTAAAATATGCTTGTATAAAGAAGTATTTATTAATAAATGTTTTTATTGGTTAAAAATATCTTACTGGAAATATGAATTTTATGTATACATCTCTGTAGTGTTTTACATGTTAGTATTCTGTTACAAAACGACATCTTTTCTTTAAAAAATTATAAATTATATTGATCTATTCAGTCTTGACTAAAGCCAGTGCCGTGCTGCTGAGCCAGGCGACAGAGTTAAAGACTGAGGCAGAACAGCCAACTTACGGCTTTTGGTTTCTTTTTTTAACTAGGTTTGCTCACTGGCCTGGTCAGTTTGGCATCTGCTACTATCATCTCAAGGCTTCTCAATAACATAGCACAGTAAAAATTAAGTTAGTTACAGAGCCCAAATTACTATTTTTGTTGCACTGTGGGAAGGAGCAGAAGACCGGTTTTCCTCCTCCTTGTAACTGCTATTGCCATTTAACTTTTCCCCTGTTATGGGTGGGGCAATACCAACGGCAGCCTGGATATCTTGACTTCTCTCAAAATAGGAGCAAGATATAACTGCCCTCTCTGTGACATTTCCCCAAAGTCTGCGGTTCTAGATGGAAACCATGTTGCTTTGAGACGTTCCTTTTTGCTTTGCATAAATTTGTTGCCTGGTCTGTCTGCTCCGAGAGCTGATACCTAGTGTAGGGCTTCCCCTTTCTTTGGCATCAATGTAGAGAATCATGTTCATAATATGAATTGCTGATCAGGTGCCTGCCAGCACTCCTAATCTGCTCATTTCTGTGCTTATCTTCTAGAAGATTTGAAAGTGCCTCAAGTTTCTAGACTATGAAGTGCTAGGTTTTGTCCACTCGTGTAAAGCACGCTTTTATTCACTGGTCTGTCTTACTATTGTTTGATTTTTCCTAAGATTTGCTGATATCATGTGCCATAGGAAATAGTTCTGCTTACAAACAGAGAAATCATGTCGCAAAACTACTGGCGGTGACTTAGTAATTAAATTCTATAGTCAAATGACTATTTGTTGCTAGCTAAGGTTATTAAGCAGTGAAATGTAGCTGGAAAAGAACGAGTCAAGTGGGGAGAGGAGGAAAGCGAAGACACCTTTGGGAGATTCTGAGAAAGATTAGTTTAGCAGTCACTGACCCAATAAACTTCGGTAAATCTCAAAAAATCCACAAGGAGACTTGCTTTGCTTTACACTCATCATTTAAACAACTTAAAAGTTTAAGGCCAATTAGGGCATAAAACTGTGATTTCAAGCCCTGCACTTAATACTCAGATACTTTTGTTATCTTAGAAACATTACTACAATCAGGAAAACAAAAAAAAAAATTCCCTTGATTATGATCCAGAGATTATTTTCTGGTGCTTAAGCGAAAATCAGACACTAATCCTTCTAAGTTAAAACAGCACTTTACAGCTGCTATGTAGGTACTCGCTTGTCATCATGACATTTTTAGGGACAGTCTAAAATGATTTTAACAGAGGCCCAAACCAATCTGGCCAAGAAAAAAGGAAGCTGCAGAGTTGAATGAAATTTAAATTTAAGTTGAGTTCAGTGCATGTTTATAGTCCCAGGACTGTAAAAATAAGCCATAAATATTTTTATAATGTGTGGTTACTGTATACTTCTAGTATAGTGTCTATTGTCACACGGAACTATCTATCTCTGCCTATCATGTACAGTGCTTTGCTGTAGAAAAATAGTAGTGCTCATTTTGAAAGAGTTTTTGGAAGCACTTCCATTAGAATACATAGAAGGAGGCGGTTTTTTGTTGTTGTTGTGTTTATTTTTTAACCTCAAAGAAACTGCTGAAGAAGATAGTTTACAAAGTTGTATTCCAGCTAGGTGTTCTGGGCTGCTGCTGCTGCTCTGAATTTCTTCAGCCTATTGTGTTATCATCCAGTTACAGCTTCTGATTTTTCTGTAATAATCACTGGGGCAGATTACATCCAGTCTTTGCTAGAATAATCTATGCCCTTAATGTTTCTAAAACTAGACTCAGGAACTGAATACGTTTGGTATTCCTCTTACATCTTACTCTTTTCAGGAGTAGAAGCACATTTCCACTGGTTGAGCTTCAAAGAACGTACCCAGGGGAACAGTATCTGGGGTTTGTGAATCTCTCTTTCTTTTAGGTATGTGTGCCCAATGTAGTAGTGTATTCAGCCGGAATTCTTAGTGGAACAGGTAGGCCAGGTATCTTTTGTTGCAAGTGTAGAGATAGAAACTGGCCAGCTGATTCTGTTTCTCCTTTTCACATGAAGCCTTAATCTTTAACTTCTGTACATTTCATTTTATAATTTGTTTCTTTATTTAAGCCAAGTACTAATATTCTTGTAAACAGTAGCGTAGTTTGGTAAACTTAAGCAACTGTTTTTATTTTCCCTAAGTTCTGAAGTGCTTTGTGAATGTTCTTGATTGTGTGGAGAGCCTTTGTATTCCATATTCAGCTAAACCTGTATGAAAAGTTCAGATTGGACATTTCTTAGTCTGTCACAAGAGGTGGCAATGCAAGTAGATATTCCTCTGGGATGTACTTCTAAGGAGTGGAAATAGTTTTGTTCGGTGATTCCCTCCCCCCCTCCCCCCCCCCGGTAGAAAAAACTCAATTTCCATGGTGTTGTATCACTTACCAAAATGATTATTTTGGTTTTATAGCATCTACATTGGTATTCATGCAAAGAAAACAAAAAGCGCTGTCTAGAATTTTAGATTCAGAAATAGCAGTGGTGAAAGTAGCACTTCTTACCGATAAAGTATCCCAATGTATATAATCATGTATCTTTGATAGACTTTTGCTAATTTGGTAAGAACAGTTGATCATGAGTGTCAGGTCTTTTTTTTCTAAAGAATTTGTTCAGTGTTTCTATTCACACACCCACTTTCTGATTAAGGGAACGTTAAGGTCTCGATGAAGGGATTGTATACTTAGAAAATAAGAAAAAATATACAAGCTTTTTAATGATACTGTGATTCTGGAGTTACAGAAGAAATTAGATTAAGGGTGAAGCAAAGTTGTGTAGTTAAATAGTTGTGATTAGAATCATTCTTAAGGTTTTTTCTTCCTATTTTTGTCTTTAACTTTTTCTTAAGTATTTTTTATTTAGTATTTTTTTTATTTTCTCTTTTTTCGTGTTCCATAAGCAACAGTCTCAGGAAACATTAGAACCTTATTTATCATTCAGATAAAAGAAAAGTTGATTTTAAAACAGTTTTATTTAAAAAACTGAGATCAGGTATATTGTTGATACTAATCCCAAGAAATTTCTCCTACTGGCATGGTCTGAAAGAATTTCTGCTGATTTGGGTTATCTTGACATTTTAATGGTTTGGGGTTTTTTTAATGATTGTTTACATTATTCTTCAGACCAAGCTAACAAAAAGTCAGAGTTGCCTACATGTTGGCTACTGTAGTGAGGCTTTCTTGTAAGCCAGAGTTTTTGCAGACAGTCTGACATCAGAGTTAGTGGGTGGCATAATGTGACATAGACTGTGTATTGAATTCACACACTACCCATGTGATGTGGTTTGAAGTAGTGTGGCAGCTGCTTCTTGGCATTTTTTAGAAGACCTTTGTAGTACATATTAGTTTTCTGGTTATTTTCTTCTTTTTAAAAAAAAAAAAAAATCCCTAAAATCCGACTTCTGGTGTTTAGGGCTAATTATTTCAAAGTGCTGTAAGAATCCAGACTACTATTAGTGAAAATAACACTAATGAATAGAAGATTAAACACTTTGCTAAACAGTCACCACAGGGAGTTTAATCATGCCACATATTTCTTTAGCATGTCCTGGAGGATGGAACAGTATCTTGGTCTGTGCTTACTGACATTGCTATGCCATAAAAATGTGTGAGGCGTTTGTGGGGAATAAAGATTGTATTTCTGACTGCAAAATTATCCTGGTAAAAACCCTAAGGAAGATACAGCTTTCATGACTAAAGTTCTTTGGACAATGTAGTCTGTGTTCTGGGAACAGCTACTATTTTGTGCAACAAAAAGCTCTTCTCTTATTATAAGCAATATCCCTGTAAGATATTTTGTCAATAAAACTATACTCAGCATTTGTCTATATCAAAGAGTTTACTGTACGTTTGTGGCAAATGAGCCTGTGTTTGTCCACTTCACTTCTGCTGCAAATACTATCCCAAGACTATCACTTGATCCTTTCTTTAAAAAAGAAACATCACTTGCACTTACTTCTGTGCACAGCATGCTGCTATGTATGCTCCTGGAGTGTACAGGAAAGGGTTAAGTTGTGTTGCTTTGCTTGCACAACCCATTTAACTCAGGTGAGTTGTCTTTTCATTTCTAGGGACAGACACATTTCACCTGTGTGTTACGGCAGCCTGCTGTTGTTAGACCTGAGCAGCCAAGACAGATGTATCCAATACAAGGAAATACCTTGTCAAAGAAAAGTCAAAAGTGTATGCAGATGAAAGGAATATAGTTACATAGGAAACCAAATGCTGAATAAATTGCTATATGTTCTTGGTTGCTCATTAGGTCTGCTTATTATAGTCTTCAATGCCTTATTTGTCTGAAGACAGATATATGCAAAACACAGGTAGTGCAAGAAATACGGATTTTAGATTTTGGTTATTTTGATTTACAGATATCTTGAATATTGTGTTATCTTGATCATGAGTATTCTAAGGATTTGTATATGCTCAATTTGTGCAGGAAGTATTCCCAAATAAAAATAACAGTAATTTAGTGTAAGTTTTTGGTAAAATGTACATATGTACTTTTGATGTTTTGTGAAGAATAGGTTAGTGTGTCAGCATCAAAGCCAGCAGCAGCAAAAGTCTGAAGTATGTACTAAAAATCTATGGAAGAAATCTTTGCTATTTTCTAGTCCATTTCACCTTTTTGTTGCTGGAGACAATGAAGCCAAAGTTCATGTAGTAAACGTAAAACTAGAAAAAAAAAATTATGACATAGTGAGCTTAGGATAAGTAAATATTGCTGCATTAATTGAAATGCTGAAGATGAACAATGGAAATCTGACAACGCAACTTTAACTCTCTAAAGTAATTGTTAAATTAGTTAAAAGATTTCTCTGGTACTAAGGCCAGTAGTCTCATGTCAGCTCATTAAAATGAAAAGAGACAGTCATAAATATTTGACTCAAATACTGATTAAGTTCTCAAATTTAAGCATAATTTCAGCGTAAAACAGTCAATGTTGCTTTATAGAATTAACTTTAACCTCTCTTTTCATGGCATATCTTATATCATCATGTTCATTAATGCTTAATCTTTCTCTTGTTATGGACATATTTAAGTCTTTTTACCAAGAGGAAGAGGCCTAGAGGAAGTTGGAAAACATGGTTGCTTGTTTAGTGAGATAAAAGAAATTTGAGGGCAACAATGTTTGGAAACAAATCAACCAGTGCTTATGCCCCCCTCCCCAGGTGTTTCCCTGATTGACTATGCCTAATGACTCCTTGTGAGATAAAGAAGTTGTCAGACCTCTCTTACAATATTAAGTACCTCAAACATTAAAAAAAGGTGTGTTTTCTATTTGAGGAAGATATATTTATATTGCTTATTGATTCCCAAACTTTAAGATTTACTAATATCATATGTCCTTGTGCATGGTACACTGAGAAACAGTAACGTGATTTTCTTTTTTATGGTGCTACAAAAACATTCCTGGTTAACAGATTGCAGAGGCTGTAGACTCAGGCAGAGCCCTTGCAGCTTTAGCAATGGTAGTTTTACAAGTTACAGTCTTTTTGCTGGGTGCTAATCTGTATATATGCTTAGTGTTTTACACTTGTATTGCATTTACATGGCAGGGTTGGGAGGCGGGGATGACTGCAGGGGTGGCCTCTGTGAGAAGAGACCAGAGGCTGCCCCTGTGCTGGACACAACCAGTTCCAGCCAGCTCTAAAACAGACCCACTGCTGGCCAAAGCTGAGCCACCCAGTGAAGCAAGTGGTGCCTCTGTGATAACGTATTTAAGAAAGGGTAACAAATGCTGCACAGCAGCTGTGAGAGGGAGGAGTGAGAAAAATGTGAGAGAAACAACCCTGCAGACACCAAGGTCAGCGAAGAAGGGAGGGGAGGAGGTGTTCCAGGCACCGGAGCAGATATTCCCCTGCAGCCTGCGGAGAAGACTAGGGTAAAGCAGGTTGTCCTGCTGCAGCATATGGAGAAGACCACGGTGAAGAAGGTATTTCTCTGCAGCCCATGGAGGACCACGCCGGAGCAGATATCCAGAACTGCAGCCCATGCAGGGCCTCATGCCGGAGCAGGTGGATATGCCCTGACGGAAGCTGCAGCCCATGGAGAGCCCATGCATGAGCAAGATCCTGGCAGGAACTGTGACCCGTGGATGACCCATGCTGGAGCAGTTTTTGCTGAAGTACTGTACCCCACGGAGAGGACCCATGTTGGAGCAGGGGAAAAGTGTGAAGAGGAAGGAGCAGCAGAGATGAAGTGTTATGAGCTGACCACAACCCTTATTCTGCATCCCCTATACACCGCTTGGGAGAAAGGAGATAAGAGTTGGGAATGAAGGAGTGAAGCTGAGCCTGGGGAGGTGGTTTTAGTTTTGTCTTTGTTTCTCACCATCCTACTCTATTTTTAATTGGCAATAAATTAAATTCATCATCCTTGAGTCTGTCTTCCCCATGACAGTAATTGGTAAGTGATCATGCTGTTCTTGTCTCGACCCATGTGCTTTTCCATATTATTTTCTCCCTGCCGTCATATTGAGGAGGCAGAGTGAGAGAGTGGCTGGGTGGGTGTCTGGCAGCCAGCCAAGATCAGCCCACCAGACATTGTGAGAAAACAAGGCATTTTTTAATCTGGCAGTTTGGTAAATTGGTTGCAATCGTTTCACCAGGAAATAAAGTTTTTATTTTTAGTCTTGCAGTGTATAAGTATCGGTATTGTAGTACAAAATTTTCAGCACTAAAGAAAAATGGGAAAATTATACGTGAGGTAGAAGTGGACTGGATTTTTTTTATGGGTTTTCTTGGAAGTTTTGTGAGCCTTGTGAAGCACATTTTTGGTACGTTTTAGTACCAATGGCACTGGTGCTGTATGGCAAAGCTGTTATGAGCTTCCCCTCTGCATTCTTATAACAACAGCTGTATGGTAAAACTACTGTGGTTTGAATGTATGAATTTATTTTAAAAAGCTGACATAAGCTTTGAAATAAACAATAATGTGAACAAGTCTGGATGCTTAACTTATCCTGTAAATAACCAGGTGAGGTTTTTTTCCTGTTTTCTAAAAGTTATATCTCTTCCTGAGTATATGTTATTCCAATTAAGAAATGCAGAATCTATTTGTATTTCAAAGGATGAAATAGGAAAGTAGTTTTTTGCAATTCTGTGGTCAGTAGTTAGCAAGTGGGAATTAACTGTGGCTTTTATCTAGATGCTGCTTATTTCTTTTCTCAGTTCACATACATGCAGCTTACACAAAAATAAAGCTGTGTTTTGAATTCAGGCTGGTTGCTATTTTTCCCCTTGTAAACTGCCAATTTTGCAGAGAGAATTTAATTCAAATCGCTGGGATTCTTGTAGTCCTCAAATGTTTTTCATAGGTCCCCATCTTTGAAAGCTGCTGAATAATTGCTTGTCTGTGAAAAAAATAGTGGCAGAGTTCTTGAAAGAGGAGAGCTCTTTGACATGTCCTCTTGATGAGTTGCAGCAGCACATGCCAGAAAATGCAGTACAAGTGAATGAAAAAATATACAGAATGATTACTTGATCCTCAGGCTAAATTAACTACTCCACATTACATGTATTAAATCTGCATTGAACGTGTATAGTAGATAACTAAACTAATCTAAAAATTTCCCACTTGGAAGTCTGATTACTTAAGTCTAATCTTGAAATGGAGGGCTTTTTTAAAATATTGGAAATTTCCAAATTGTTAAAATAAGTTGATTGAGAAGTGTTTCCTGTCTGTATAGTTCATTTTTTATGTGGATCTTTCTTACATGCAACTTGAACTTACTGTATTGATTCCATCTGCTTTCCTTCTATCTCATCGTTGAACTAAAATTCCCTGCTTCTAGAATACTTAAAACAACACTCTCCTCTAATTTTAAACAACTTAATTTTCAAGATTTGGAAAATAATTAATGTGAAGTAGTGGCATTGTGTAGAAATAGTGTTTTATTCTTAGTGGTATGCCTGCTTTCTGGTTCTTCTATTTGAAGTGTATTAAAAAAAACCCAAACAAACCAAAAAACAGGGAAAGTGCATCTTGGGATCTTATAGATAGGTTTGAGTGATATCTTTAAGTGATGGACACATAATGTTTGACAGTTGGGAGTTGTGAATTCATTCCTGCCTATTAATTTCTTGTGGTTTTACATTGTCAAATGTACTAAATGTCTAAATTTATACTTTTTATTTTAGTTTACAGGTATTATAATTTCAAGAAATGCTGTGACCTATTTGAAGAACACCTTTCACAAAAACTTTCGTCTTGTGATAAATTTTTAAAACTAGAATGGCTTTGAAAAAAACACCTAAACTATTCAAGAAATTATTTTTTCACTGGAAACTTTGGAAGTTTAGCATTATTGTGTTTGTCTTTCTGGTATTTTTATTTTTATTACAAAGAGAAGTGGGCGTTCAAGATTTTAAAGATGAAGCAGGGATTGAACCAGTTATTGGAAAGAAAAGTCATGTATTAGGTCTTGTGTTACATGCTATGAACAATATCAAAGGTGCAAAGCCAAAAATGCAGATAAAAGCACCTATCAGGCAAACTAAAATTCCCGGAGAGAGACACTGTTTGCCAGGATGCTATACTGCAGTGGAACTAAAATCCTTTCTAGATCGACCCCTTCAAGATCCTAATGCTCCTGGAGCTTCTGGTAAAGCATTTAAAACCATCAACTTAAATTCAGAAGAACAGAAAGAAAAACAGCGTGGAGAAGAAAAACATTGTTTTAATGCATTTGCAAGTGATAGGATTTCTTTACACCGCGATCTTGGACCAGACACTCGACCTCCTGAGTATGTTGAAATGTGTATGTCCTGATAGTTGAAAAACTTGTCAGAAATGCAGACTGCAAAGTGACTTCAGTTCAGCATTAGGTGATAGTTTAGGAAATTCTCCTAGCTATACATAATGATTGGCTGTATGTAATGATCCACAGTGCCAAAGTCAAGAATGTTTAGAAAGGCTCACTTCTTTCATGGTTTTGAATTCAAAGTAACTATATTTAAATAAGGTTTTCTGCTTTTGCCTTTAAGCTACAATTTTTGAGTGACTTTCTGGAAGCCTGCTAAGTTTTACTTAGAAGAAAACTAAAAATGTGGTTTAAACTTTTTCCCAATTTAAACACCATTCCCACTGCTTTTTTTTTTTTTTTTTTTTTAAGTATTCAGTGTTAATAAAACCACCAGCATAATTTAATAAATTAGGAATTGTAAACTGTTGAACAAGGCAATGGAACATCTCAGCAATTGAAAAAAATTGAAAAAATTTATTAATGAAGGCTGTAGGACTTGGGTAGAGTGGGTTTTGGTTAGTGTCAGTGTCAGATTATATGTTCTCAGCTATCTGTGTCAGAAGTGACTAACCTTACTGAGCTGCTGCTGGTAGTATGAATATCATGTTACATGTGGTGCAGCTCACAATAACCTTTGCTAGAGCATAACTGGTGAGTTTTCGCCTGTGTATTTTGTGAGGCAATGGCTGTGATAATTGTCTTGGGGAGTCTTCCAGTCTCTGAAGTTGACAGGCAATGTGAGCTTATGAATACTGAAGTGTTGTCTTGTCATCTTGACTTGCAATTGGATTTAAAGTTATGTTCAGAATACATCAATCTTGAAAAACTGTGGGTTTAATGTTGTTTCCCTTGAATGGGATATGCTGCCCAAACTCTTAAGAGTTTGAGTCAAAACTTTTTGTCCATTTTGTAACATTTGACACTTTCTGATCTGTAGATGTATTGAACAAAAGTTTAAGCGTTGCCCAGCGTTGCCAACCACAAGTATTATAATAGTTTTTCATAATGAAGCATGGTCCACTCTGCTCAGAACTGTTCACAGCGTGATGTATACATCTCCTGCCATACTGCTAAAGGAGATTATTTTGGTGGATGATGCCAGTGTAGATGGTAAGAAGTCCTTCTATTTTCTCTTGTTTTTTGTTTTTTTGTTTTTTTTTTTTAAGACATGTTAGGATTGCAGATAAATTGGTTAAAAGGGGATATCTCTTTACTACCATTAACAGGTATCATGGTATTCTAAGTGGTTTTGTTCCTTTCTCTTTCTATAAAATATAAAATAGTTCTCCCTCATCTTTTTTTCATAAGGTAATCAAATATGAAATTCTTGTCCTCTAAAAGGTTTTTAAACCCCATTTCTGATTATTCTAATTCTAGTGCTGCTTAAACTGCATAACTGGTTTCCTGGCAAGTAGCTCTGTAATTTGTGCTTCAAATGAATTACAGTTTATAGAACAAAGTGTCCAAGGATAAATCGGCCAATGCTTGTATCAATTTGCATTTTATCATAGTGATTGTCTTTATGCAAATTAATTTCATTAATATGAAGGGCAATGTCTTTCCTAGAAAGTAAAATTATTTAATGGAAAAATAGTCTTCAATACTCAAGCTGACTGCCAAAAATAATTGAATGTATACTGAGTGTGATCACAAATGCAAGTTCAAAAAACATTATATGCATAACTTCAGATTAACATGTCTGTACATACATGCTTATATTAATGTATTTACACTTTTTCAAAGTCTGTATTTAGTATACACACTTGGATGTGAAGTATGTTCAGTACAGTTTAATATAAGGATGGGCAGAGGAAGGAAGATGATGTGGGATGTTTAATGAGGGATGTGGAGTTATTTCTCAAATTTTGCACATTTAAAGAGTTTTTTGCATAGCTTCTGTTGCTGTTGTAAATATTGTAGCCTTTGAAAACTGTGTGTAAAATGTGCTGTCATTAAGGAAAAAATTGGCATGTTCTGCAGATAACTTGAGAAAGTAGGTACATGATCTGTTTGCTCTGAGAACAGATTTTGAATTGATATTCAAACTGTTAGTACTGCAGAAGAGATGTACTAGCACATGTCCTTTCTCTTTTAGAATATTTTTAGTGTTTCATCCTCTGTTCTCTGCCAGTCACATCATCCTATGCCCCCACTCCCAACAAAACTCAGCCCCTAAAAAGTCAGGAATTGTTTAGTGCTTTGATGTTGAGGTCATTCCTGGGATTAGTGTGAATTGTTTATCCTGTTAGTTTAATAATGTAAAATTTTAGGCAGTGGCATGTATATAGACTGAATATCCTGAAACTGATTTCTCTTTCTAGAATATTTGCATGATAAACTAGATGAATATGTGAAACAATTTCAAATAGTTAAAGTAGTCCGTCAAAAAGAAAGAAAAGGTCTAATCACTGCACGCTTGTTGGGAGCTTCAGTAGCAACAGGAGAGACCCTTACCTTTCTGGATGCTCATTGTAAGTGTAACCTGTAACTATGCGAGGTCTCATTTATAACACTGTTGTCTTTGATTTAACATTGCAGATTTTTTATGAATTATGAACATTAGCAAAGTATCATCTTTCCTATTGATATTTTATATTATTGAAAGTATAATTAGCAATGCTATTTAAAAGCAGTGCATATTGGCTTGCTGTCGGCATGTTAAAATATTCCCTGTGTACTACTTTATAGCCAAGTAAAAATTCAGTGCTTGTTCCCATTTTCTCCATAGGTGAATGCTTTTATGGCTGGTTAGAGCCATTATTGGCAAGGATAGCCGAGAACCCTGTCGCTGTTGTAAGCCCTGATATTGCTTCTATAGATCTCAATACTTTTGAATTTAGTAAACCATCTCCTTACGGGCATAGCCACAACAGAGGAAATTTTGATTGGAGTTTGTCATTTGGATGGGAGTCTCTTCCTAAACATGAAAATAAAAGAAGAAAAGATGAAACGTATCCAATTAGGTAAACATTATTTGAATAATATTTTAAATCCTTCGGTTTTCATGTTTTTTTGTTATGAACAGCAGATTGTAAATGAACTAGTTCTTCAGATGAGTCTGATCAGAAGTCTTAGCATTTTAGATGGTTTTTGTAATACTTTCTTTAAGAACCACATTGTACATTTTAAAGCTTTTGTAAAAATATAACCTCCTTAAGACAGTAATTGCTCTGCATTACCTCTGCAATTTCTGGTTTTTTTTTTTTCATCAGGAGGGAGGGGGAAGAGGATGATTATAAACAGTTCTTTTCAGAGACAGTACCACAGATTCTGGCTCCTCATTCATCATCCTTGAAAGGATGACAACAAAGGTTCAGAGCACCAAAATACTAGACTGTTACAGTGGTGCATTTGATAATTGTACGTGCTTTGGCCGAAGACAGGTTACTGGTCTGGAGGAGTAATAACTTTGCTTGATATCCTCCATACAGGGAAAATATGTTATTTTTCCTGAGGCTGTCTTTTATACCAGCAGTCATTAGTCTAAACCATTTGTTAATAAATGAAAATAAAACTGTCAAATGAGACTCGATGTGGGCAGATTTAATTGCTTGAGGTATTATCTATGCCAGGAAAAGATATCAATGTGGTGAAACACTGACAAATGCATGGAAACTTCCTAGAACAGTTATACCATGTTTTTACATCCATATTTTAAAAACCCTACCTATTTGAATTCTGTCTTCCTCGGTAAATTTCTCTTTTTGCAGAACACCTACTTTTGCTGGAGGACTCTTTTCAATATCAAAAGAGTACTTCGAACACATTGGAAGCTATGATGAAGAAATGGAAATTTGGGGAGGTGAAAATATAGAAATGTCTTTCAGAGTAAGTTTAGCTACCTAATTAGCAATGGTCTCTATACTGACAGTGTACAGGATTTTTGAGGACAAATTAAGATCTTGACTTCTCTGCTGTATCAGCCAACTAGGACACGGAAAATTAATTACTAATGACCTGTGAAATAAAATACAAACATGCTCACTAAACTGATTTTTTTTTTTTTTTTTTTTAAATGTGTTTAGGATTGATAGTTGAAATGTACATTTCCAGGGTTTTACCTGATTAGGAAATTCACTTATGGTACGCCTGATATATGCACTCTTGCTAGTGGTTTGGGGTTTTTTCTGGTGAACAATAACATTGCTGAATTTTTTTCTACCCTCTTAATTCTAATTGCAGTGCACTTACACAAAAAAAATGTTATTATTAGGTATGGCAATGTGGTGGACAGTTGGAGATCATGCCTTGCTCTGTCGTTGGCCATGTCTTTCGCAGCAAGAGTCCCCATACTTTCCCTAAAGGCACTCAAGTGATCACAAGTAATCAAGTCCGCCTTGCAGAAGTCTGGATGGATGAATATAAAGAAATATTTTACCGAAGAAACACAGAGGCAGCAAAAATTGTGAAACAAGTAGGTGGTGGTGGTGGTATTAGAAATCACACTTGCTGCATTAAAAGTTTTGGTGAGCAAAAGTTATTTATTGACAAAATATGTAAGGATTCTAGATATTTTAATGAAAAGACAGAGTTCAGTTTGCTTAATGCTGTAGCCCCAACAAACATGAAAAACTTAAGTGTTTGGGCGGTGATAGTGTTGTTTTGTGTGATGGGTTTTTTTGATTGGTAGGGTTTTTTCATAGATTCTCTAAAATCCTGGGTTGTTTGCATTGAACACCTACTGGCACTACCAGAAGAGCATGAGAAAAGCTACTGAGCACAGAAAATGCAAACTAACTTGGAGTGAGAAACATAATGTCTCATTAGTCTCAAGGTGCTTAGTATTTTTACTTAAAAAGCAAGTTTTGTTGTTCTTTAGCTGCAGAATAAAGCTTATTCAATGATAGATACCCATCCTGTGTCTATCTGCTTAAAAACTTTAAGTTAAATTCAGGGGGTTTGGCTGTTGGTTGGTTTATTTTTGTAAGTTTACTGGAACTTTGGTCTTTCACCAGCTGGAATCTAGAGTTTTCTTCAAGAAGCTATTTTTTCTCCCTTTGTATGATAAATTTCTGTGAATATTGTGTCACTAGTAGCATTAGATTTCCTAAGCATGTTTAGCAGCTAGACAACTGAATTTGGTCTGGGAGATTCTGCATTGCACTGACTATTATGCTAATTATTTAATTAATCCAATTAATTATTTCAGCTCACTCTTTTTAGTGAGATCAGTTAGCTTTGTGGCTGTCATCTTTATGGTCTTGTTTGTACTTTCCCACTTTATGGTACTGTGTTAAAACACTCTTGGGGCTAAGGATCCTTCTATTCTTTCCATGTTGCAATGTATTTTTCTTGCATGTGCTTTGAAATGCTGTCGGCAGGATGTCAGTGGTATTATGATCCCAAAAAACAAACAACAGTAACCGTAGTAGTATGGTATTTAAAACTTATTTAATGCTACAATACAGAATGGCGTAGTTTTATATGTACAAAGCTGATATTAGTAACGTTAGCATAATTCTCTTCCATCTTCTTTACTTCCCTTCCTCTAACAGAAAACATTTGGAGACATCTCAAAAAGACTTGATTTAAGGCAGCGTCTGCAGTGTAAAAATTTTACCTGGTATCTCAGTAACGTTTATCCAGAAGCATATGTGCCAGACCTGAATCCTTTGTTTTGTGGATATGTAAGTTTAATTATTTTCTATAGTCTTTCATAATCCAGGAAGTTTGATAATCTTTTGTGCTACCTTAGCCATAGCATTTACATTTCAGCTATCATTAATTGCTCTAGGGTTTTCTGTCACTACTCTGGACAAAGAATCTCTTCTGCATACCTTGCTATTTGAATATTTTATAGCTTTGTCAATGGTGATACGAAATTTAAGCAAAGCTTCTTAAGAACTAACAGTAGCCTTGCTTAACGGGATCTTGCAACCTGCTGAGATAAGCAATGTTCTGCCCATCATCACTAACAGTTAAAATGACACAAAAGTACTAAGCCACTGGTGAGAGATTTCCTGAATTATCAAGATAAATTTAGCTTTATATAAGAAGTCAGAGAGAATTTTTAGTTCATGTTAATTAGGAAAACTGGACAGCTGTTTGCTTCTCAGAATTAGGTTTATGATGAGGAAGATGTATGTTTATAGTTATACATAGATTTTTTTTAAAGACCATTGCATTTCCTCTGCCAAGTAACTTCTTAGACATTGCATTGCTAAAACCAACAAAATATTAAACAACTAATAATTCTTAGCTTGAGCTGAATGTGAATGTTTAGCACTTCCCCTTCCTCCAATTTTGAATATTTTATGTGTATCTCTTCAAATTGTAATTTGAATAATAGTAACCTTGTATACCAGTAGCCCAATAATTCACAGTGTGTGGCTGTAGACAACCATAATGTAGTTACTAGGCTTTTGATTACAAAAGATTAACTCTGAGAGACCAGGATTTTTAGATTTGAGCATAGCAGAAAATAAAAATGAACTAACAGCTGCCATTGTTGTTAAGACAAAGGTTAGGTTTGTATGCAGGTGAGACAGTTTAATTTTTTGTCATCCCCACTGAGCTTCTTTTTTTTTTTTTTCTTTTTCTGATAACACCCTTTCTTTAGTTAAAAAACATAGGTAACCACATGTGTCTGGATGTTGGTGAAAATAACCATGGTGGCAAACCATTGATTATGTATGCTTGTCATGGACTTGGAGGAAATCAGGTAAAATATTTGATACCTGATTTTTATGACCTGTTCAGCTGTAACTTTACCATATTAAAGCTTTTCATTTATTTTAGACAAATGGACTAATTTTTAATATGCAATTTCTCTCTCTCTTCCCCCCCCGCCCCGCCCTTTTTTTAAGAGTTAATTCCTAGATATATTGTTCAAGGAAAATTTCATACTGCTCTTCGTGTTGTGTCCCACCTCTAACAATTTATGTTCAGCATACAGATTCAGATTTTTAACACAATTGCACTGCTTCACTTGATCTCTCCCTTCTGTGCAAAACCTTTTCATCCTACCCTTACTACTTTCTTGTAAGTGTTGTCTTCTTAATTCTTCCCTTCCTTATGCTTCCTCCTATTGCTTCTTTCTCTGTCACCAGGACTCGCACTATCAAGGAAGATGCTGGTGGGAATCCGGCCAATGGGAGACCAAGTGGCCAGGCCTGAGCCACCTTCCCTATCATGCTTGCAGCCTCATAGTGTGAGGTCAAAGTGGTCTATCCTGTACTGGCTAATGCAAGTGAATAATATGATTGAATTTGTCCAAGAAGAGTTCTCTTTGATGCATAGCTCTTGGAGGCAGCAATGGTGCTCTGTTTCTTCTACAGTATGACTTGCAATAGATGTCAATCCTTCAGGCACTGCTGTAATAATAATAAAAGTAACATCTTCTTCCCTGCCCAGAAATGAACGCTTATCTGTTGCCTTTAAGAGTTATTTGAGGAATGAAGTTTATTAACTAGAGATCCTTAATAAGTAAAGGTCAGCAGAGGTTTAAAAATTTTTGTTAGAATACAGTTGTAATTTTTCTTTTGTTTTAATAAAATCTTCAATCTTAAAAACCATCCATTGATGGCACTGTGAAAACTCAGACACATGATCCTAGTTAGTTGATGCTTTCCTAATCAATTTTGTGGTAGATGAAATACTGTCTAGATTAACAACTACAGCTAACTATGTTGGCTTCTTCTAGTATTGAACTACTTTTTTTATTCTCTTGTGATTTAATACTACATTAGCCTTTTCACATTGTCACTGTCTTTAATGCAGGAACACTGTACCAAGACATTGTATTCAGAGATCTGCTGTATGCTTCTATTGTCATCTCTCTCTAAATTATCTTGGACTGTACTAAAACTCTATGCTTTCAAGTGCTGTGTATTTTCTTTTTCCTCCTGCCGTAAAATAACAGTCTGAACCCCTTTAAATGCCAGCCTTCACAGAATTTTAATACAGGTTGTGCTGGTAATGCTCAAGAGATGTGCATTTTTCCTTACTTAACCCTTCTCATTACAATACTCTATTTTCAGTTGTATTATGTTCTTTACCAGACTTTAGCAGTGTAGGCTGAAATTTTCCATGCTACCTCTCTTCTTCATCCATATGTTTGATATAGGACAAGGGAGTTGAAGAGAGAACCTCGTTTTCAGAGCTGAACATCAGCTGTTTATAATTCTTCCTTTTTACAATATTCTGGGGCTGGGAATGTGTCCATCTCAATAGCATCTCAATATCCAAAATTAATGAAGTTTTAAACTTTGAAGTCATATTTTCAGGGCTCCCATAGATTTTGGGGTTCAAAAGGTAAATCAGACAGATTAAGTCAGATTAACAGATTTAGAGTAAATTATTATGTCTGAGAGCTAAGTGACTAAGCAGGCCACTCCTGTCAATACCTGTTTCAGGGAGTAATGTTGAGTAATTTAAAAGTAAAATTTAAAATTTTAAAGTAATCTCTTCAGACACTTAAGAGTGAGATGCCTGTTTGTCCCTCAGTGCTATTCCCATTGATGCCAAGGCAGTGAGGAGGCAGAAGCTGACCAACTGGACAGATAGTTGAAAGCCACAGAGCCTGGTCTTAATAGTCAAAGGAAAGATATGGTGAAGGCGGCTGACATATGGAGCCAAGAAACAGTGGTAACGGGATATAATGATAGGAACTCTGCTGTTTAATGAGGGAGAAAAGGAAGAGACCAGGATGGTAGGGTAGGACAAGAGGTATAAAAGGACAGCTGTGTCTGTAACTGTTAGAATTAAATCCCTGTGAAGACCGGAATTATAGCCTGGGATTCCTGAGCCTTAAGAGTACTCTGCTGCCAGGAAATAATGGTAAAATTCACTCACAAAATACATGTTAGCATTTATTGTTTAGATCAAGCAGCAAAAGCTGATGTACAGCAATCAGTGTTGTTCCATGTGACAAATTTTTGGTTTTGATTGCTCTAAGAAAAAACAAAATCCAGCAACAAAAATAGAATACAAATTTCTAAAGTTAAGAAATGCCAAAATTTAAGTTATCCATGCAACTGTCTCCACTCTTCAGTTTGGCTCCTTGTGATTCCTGGGGGAGCAAGCAATGAGATCTTGCATCGTAATGCATATGCACCAAGTGTCATTTGCAATTTATACATTTAAGTACTTCTAAATATATTCCGTTGCATTAGTATTAGACAATGCTTTTAGTTTTGTAAGCACTTTTAAAGTGTGTACGCTAAAAATCAGAGAAATGATTCTGTAGTCTCAAATTGTTGAATAACAAAAGAAACCTATTACTTTGTATATTGGAATTTCAAAGGGTTAATTTAGTTTAATACTCTTGTTTGTGTTTATTTACTGAAATTTGTAAAAATTGTTTAAATAGTACTTTGAATATTCTGCACACCATGAAATTCGACATAACATCCAGAAGGAGCTTTGTCTGCATGCTTCTAAAGGACCCGTGCAGCTTCGCGAATGTAACTACAAAGGCCAGAAAACCTTTGCTGTTGGAGAAGAGCAATGGCTGCATCAAAAGGTATTTAGACTGCGCAGTGAATCGGAATCTTATCAGTGATCTTTTATATGAGTTAATTTTTCATTTCCAATAAAAGAGAAAACCCTGACAAAACAAAACTCTAAAGCCAAAGAGGAGTACGTTTTATTTATGGGAGGAAAATGTAGATAATTTCAGCTTTTCAGTTACCAGACCAAAACTTGATGATTTCTCTATTTTAAATTTGAAGTAGAAATGTCACTTACAAGAACAGTTGATATCCTTTTGTGTGGGTGTGTCTGGGCATCCACTTGGAAGTCAATCCAAATGTTTTGTATCTTTTAAAATATTTTTTAAAAATTTCCTAACAAAACAAGTTGGCACTTGCATACTACTCATATTCCTTTGCTAGCCCCCCCGCCTCTGCCTTACTCTTTTTAACAACAATGAACTTGTGAAAAAACGAAGAGTGGGGGGAAATAGCATGCTCATTGTTTGTTCACTTTCTTTTTTTTCCTCCTTTTTTACCCACTTTAGGATCAAACTCTGTACAATGCAGCACTACATATGTGCCTTACAGGAAATGGAGAACATCCGAGTTTGGCATCCTGTAATCCATCAGACCCCTTCCAGAAGTGGATCTTTGGCCAGAACAATTAAGATTTGAAGTTTATAGGCCAGGATCATCTTATTAAAAGAAAAGATCCATTCTAAACTGTGATCATATATGTATACTGCATTTTTAATGATGCATACTTTAAATGTAAAGTGTTTAAACAGTTTCTTTTCCCTCTTATTTAAGTTGGATATAAAATGTGTCATCAGAGATTCCCTAGGGAGTTATACCAAAGATGACTGAGGTCCCAATTAAGAAAAATGTTTACAATATTTCTATGATAAGACTTTATATGTTGACCAATGATTCATGGATCCTACAGTACTCTTTCACCTTGGGGACCGTATGTATATTGGTTTTCCACATACTGTAAGTACTTCTGAAGAAGACTAGTTTTCTCTGTAGAGTTTTGAGAAATTATTGTATACTGTCTAAAACCCAAGATGCTTTATATGTATATTTTTATGGTAAATTGGTTGACTTCATTTATTTTTTTTAATCATTTACTTTACTCAGTGAACATTTCTCAGTATTTTTTAAGTTCCCTCACTTGAAAAATTAAATATTTGATCTTCAGGTTAAAGCCAAATAGGCTACCACACTGAGCTCAGCTTTTAGCAAGTCAATTTTTCTTTTGTAGAAGAAAAAAATAATTCTCACTGAAATGTGTGTGTGATTATTTTAATGGAAAATCTGCTTATTCTGATATTAATCTCCTTTTATTTAGCCAAAATTTTTGTATATGTTTTTTATATTTCATGAACTTTAAAATTTATGACGAAGTTATATTGTAATAGATTTCCAAGCTGCTTAACATTAACACATTTTTTTCAGCATTTTGTTCATTACTGCTTTTAAATTACATGTTATGTACTAAACCCACTTTTTTTTCTACCTTTAGTGATTTATGCAATGTTTAGCTAACAGGTTTCTAATGTTATCTGTACATAATTTCTTGTGCAAACACTTGCATGTTGATTTTTTTTTTTTTTTTTCCTTGTTGTTGCTGTTGCCCCTTTTTACAAAGGACTGATGTCAGTTTTATGAGTCCAAGTGAGACCTTGGCCTTCCTGACTATTCTGCTAGCTCTTTTAATGAAATATTGTATTCTTGTAAGAATCCAAAAGTATATTTCAATAGATCATGTAGAGCTATGACTTCATAAATAGCCTTCCTTTGATTAAGTATTCAAAAATACGTATCATAGAATGATAGAATAGTTTGGGTTGGAAGGGACCTTTAAAGGTCATCTAGTCCAACCCCCCCTGCAATAAGCAGGGACATCTTCAACTAGATCAGGTTGCTTAGAGCCCTGTCCAACCTGACCTTGAATGTTTCCAGGGATGGGACATCTACCACCTCTCTGGGCAGCCTGCTCCAGTGTTTCACCACCCTCATTATAAAAAGTTCTTCCTTATATCTAGTCTGGATCTACCCTCTTTCAGTTTAAATCCATTACCCCTTGTCCTGTTGCAACAGGTCCTGCTAAAAAGTCTGTCCCCATCTTTCTTATTAAGCCCCCTTTAAGTATTGAAAGGCCGCAATAAGGTCTCCCCAGAGCCTTGTCTTCTCCAGGCTGAACAACCCCAGCTCTCTCAGCCTGTCCTCATATGGGAGGCGTTCCATCTCTCTGATCATTTTTGTGGCCCTCCTCTGGACCCGCTCCGACAGGTCCATGTCTTTCCTGTGCTGATGACTCCAGAACTGGACGCAGTACTGCAGGTGGGGTCTCACCAGAGTGGAGTAAAGGGGCAGAATCACCTCCCTCGACCTGCTGGCCACGCTTCTTTTGATGCAGCCCAAGATATGGTTGGCTCTTTCTTTGATTATTTTACTGGATGCACAGTTGTTAAACACCCTCCAGTGTCTTCCATTGCAATCACCAATCATGCCCATTTTCTGATTGTGATTATTTCAGGCCTTCTTTAATTAAGGTAACTCTTCTGCACAAGAAACGTCCTCTTTAGGAACAGAGATGTACGCTTACTTGAAAATGTCTACTTCGGGGTATGAATGCGAGATTAATGACCCTCCCACCCTTAAAGCATCTAAGGTCACATAAAATTGCACTTTAATAAGGTAAACTCTATTTCATAATAAAATTTTATATTCTGATTTAGAGAAGACTTAATTGGTTTATGCAAATTATGTAGGTTTAAAAATAACCTTAAATTTGCATGTGTTATGATATGGCAGGAAAATGGCTATGAAATTAAAATAATAAACTTCTAGGAAGGGAAGGAAGCAGCAGAATAAAGACAAGTAAAAGACTTACTGTTGTCTAGAAGTGCTAGTGTTGTTATTAAGTAGGGATGGGGAACATCAAAGGTAAAAAAGTACTTAGACTTTGCAGCTTGTCGAAAGAATTGTGTTGAACCTCTATAGTATCTATTCAAATGGAAGAAAATACGAGGTGTAATAGCAACCAGCTTAATAACGAACTCTTTAATGATCTGAATCTCAAGAAAGGTGCACATAACAGTGGAACGTTGAGCAATAAGATCAGGCCTAGTTAGATGCAGCTAGTAACATTTAGTGTTTTAGGAAATGCTTAGTATTTCCTTTAAGTACTGTACTCAGAAGAGGAGGGAGATTAAGGAAGAAGTCATGGCTGGCAAAAGGAAAGAAAAGTCAAATTTTTAAAGTGAAGACAAAAATATTTGGCTGCATGATCAAATATAAAGCTGAGAATAAATTTGAAGGGGTGGGTATTAAAGGTTGAATAGGACAAAATACACTTATATTAAATTTGTCCTGGTAAATAAATAACATCATTACAGATAAATGCTAATATATCTATAGAGTCTGGTGGATGGATGGATGGATGGATGGATGATGTTGTGGGGTTTTTTTATTTCTAATGGGGGGAGGGAGCCTGTCTTTGGTTAATTCAATAGTATCTGACTAATGAGTTCAGCTTCTGAAGAAAAGCAAGAAGAAATCCTTTCAGTAGTTCTGAGTTATCTAAAAGACAACAACTGAATAAGCAAGACCAGCAAGAATTTGTCAGAAGCATTAACTTAAGCTAATTTCTTTTTCTGGCTTGATAATCATGCCTTTGAGTCATGTCTTGGCTTCTGTAAGGCTTTTGGTGACACCTGTGAGAATATCCTATGAAGTTAAACCTGTATGACTTAAAATAACTTGCTACAGTGTGGACATAAATTGTTGAAAAGACTGTACTGGGAAGGGTTATTAATGCCACTGTGAAACTGGAAGGCTGTATCGAATGGCATTGCACCAAGATCTGCCTGTGCCCTCTGATAAATATTTCCATAATTTAGTAATGGAATACAAAGTATTCTTATTACTTTTGCAGATCAAACCAATATCGGAAAGGCAGCAAATGTTCTTGACAAACTGGAGGAGTTGAGGAAAAATAGGATGCAGGTCAATGAGAAAATTGTTCAACAAACATGAATAGAGGATGGGAGATTACATAGATAGCAGCTGTGCTGTGTTGACCCCCAGGTATGAAATGGAAAGCGAGTGTTCAAGGAACCTGTTCTAGAAGACAAGGTATTTAGCATAACTGTTTAAAAGGACTTGAGTTCTTTTAGTTCCTAGTTCGTGTTGTACAGCAAATGCATTATATTATTTTAATACCACTAAAGGGCAATTTCTTCATGCGACCTCTTTCTCTTACGAAGTTGTCAGATTGGAATTTGCATATACAAAATATCATTTATCTACTCATTACCAGTTTTTCTTTTTACAGGTAACATTCAAAACCTGCATAGAATTTAAATTGCAAGGAAACAAGGGTTCTGTTGCACTTGGAGGTAGGAATGTCTTCATGAGCAGGAGTTCAGTGCTAGAGGAGCTCCATCCCGTCTTTTTTGTTTTTCTAGTTGGTAATCAGACCATATTATAGCAGATGTAGCAATATATGTACTTGTCACTCTGTTTTCTATGAAGATTAGGTATAGCAGGTCACCTAGTTATTATATTTTGTGTTCAGTTCTAGCTGTGGAAGGGGAAAATTTATTCTGTGATTTAAAATTGTCTTTAATATTTTCCTTTCATTTTTTGAGATCTCTTTTCTGGCCTAACATATGTCAATAGTCCAAAATTCATAAGACGCTTGAACATAGGCTTTTTAACCATTGCTACCATTGCAAACACTCTAATCTTTTTTTATATGTTTACTGTCTGTTCTTTAAACTATGAGTGACATTTTAGTCTGTATTTTTGCAGTACTTAGTGCAACAGCAATTTAGTCTTGTTTGGACTCCCTACTACCTGCCAGAAAAGAGGGAAGCAGATCTATAAACAGAGGAAGATGTTAAGTGACTTCTTTTGTTCTATTCTGTTCTAAGATCTGAAATTAACTGTGTCTACAATGAGTATTGCACTTCCAAATATGCATATATATGTGTGTGTATATATATAGATAGATATCATACAATTTTGGAAAAGCAATAGGGCATCTGTAAATATGATTGGAGGTTTCAAAAGTATTTTTTTAAATGAATTACATTTTTTTAAAATTCCTTTTTCAAAAGTAGTAACAAAGCAGCAGTAAGAAAAATTGCAAGCAGTTCAAGTACTAGTTATTGTGCAACTTCTCTGTGCTTTTCTAGCATCAGTCTTCAGTTTTTCCTGAAAAGTAAACTATTTTGCAGGTTTTTTTAGGGGGCAGAAGCAGATGTTCTCCTTGGCATAACTTATTCCTCCAGCATGATTCTCTTGAGTAATTATGGTACATCCTACAATGCACTACTAACTTTTCTGTACTTTATGTTTTGCTGTATACATTTCTTTAAATACGTTGAATTACTCTGAGAAATACTGAAAGAAACTGAAAGAACTTGTGGATACTACTTCTTTTTAAAGAATAATCTCCCACATTTTGGGAATGAGTCTTATATAATCTTAGGCATCTGATCAAGATTATAATATTAGATTGAGATGTAGGGAGCTTGATTTCAGTGGCTGAGTTGTCAGACCTATAGCCAGTCCTTTGAACTTCTTGTGCACAGATCTCCTTTAGGGGGTTGTACTTTCTATCAAACGTTCCAAGGAAGGGACGTGTAATCTTTTCTTTTCTGTATTTTAATGTACCTCCTGAATTCTTCAAGTAGGGATTTCATCGCTAAAACGTACTGTCCAAAACTGCACTTGTGTCAATAGCACAATAATGAAATTTCAAGTAGTAGTTTAATATTATGATGTTAAAAAAAAAAAAAAAATCATGGATTTTTATTAAAAAGCTTTGCTGCATTATAAACATTAAACCTTCACTTTAGGTTGCTCTCTTAAAAGTTTTTGAAAAGTATATTTTTAAAGTTAAATCTACAGTATCTGATTCTGTCCTTTATAATGTAAATGTTAGCTTAACTTTATATTTTATAAGGGGAGCAATAATAACTTTAGCATGTCTTGTTCAGTTTCTCCCCAGTCTGAGGGAGAGATTAAAATAAGATTACCATTTTTTGAAGGGAGAAAAAACCTTTCAAAAGTAAAGCGTTATCAAAGGGTTGAAACCAGAAGCGGAAAAGAAAATCAGAATAGGAAGGAGCTAGATGGATGGGGAAATAGCTGTATTGGAAATATCAGTGTCTAGACTGGGTACTCTTTGTTTTTTGAGGGGAATGGATACAATGATTTAAAACTGTACAGCGTTCCATACAGAGACTAAAATTACACACTGGTGTTCCCAGGCTCAGCAAACAAAAGTAAAATCCCCTAAAAAGTGAATGTCGTATTTCTGCCCAACCCTCTTCCTCATTAAATAGTTTTACATAATGGAGGTTCTGGTTGATTGGTTTCATGATGGGAAATTACATTTAAAAGTTGTTTAGAATCAGATCAACATTATATTCACACACTGAAAAGCTAGGAAATGACAATTCAGCTCTTTGCGCAAAATAAAAAATAGAAATGCTGTATTTTCTGACAGGTACTGCATCTGTTACATAGGATAGAGGAGTTTCAGGAATAAAAAAGCTTGTGGGTAAGGAATAAGAATTGTTTAATGAATAATGTTTATGTTGCTAAAGTGGTATTTACTACTAAAGCCAGCAACCCTACAAAAAATTAATCTCAAAGATAAACTTTTCAAATAGTACCCTTGTTCACTTAAGGCTAAACATTTTCACAGCTTCCTAATCAATCATGATTATTGTATTTTTTTCAAGCCTACAGAATGGAATAATTTATGTCCTAAGTTATAATTTTGTACCTAATATTACTAGACTCTAAAGACAGCCAAAGGTAAATCCTGTCTTGCCAGTAATATCTTAAATATTATGGATAAAGTTGTTAGGTGTTGAACTTCCAGGAAGGAATATATGATGCTTGGGTTCGTGAAGGAGAAAAACATATGGTAGTGTCTGGTATAAGGGAATGCCTGCCTGCAGTAGTGTGAAGGATTGGGTGACTGAAAGGGTAACAGCAAAGAGAACAGAATTTGTCCAGGAAAGAGGCTTAGGGGGAGGGCAGAAGTTAAGTGGAAGAAAACTTGGGTCCTAAAGTGGGAACTTGGGGGGCTGTCCTCCCCAGTCTTCTGTTATCACCAATTTTGTTTCCTTTCTTTTCTTAACTCTTTTTTTTTTTTTGGCTTAAAAAAAGCAGAAATGTGGAAATCTTCAGCAGCCTGAAGTGCAATATAAGAGACATACAGCCCAATGTGTAGTAGTCCAGCATCAACCAGTAGTATGGTTGGTAATGTCTTGTCCATGCAGTTGCAGAAAGAATTATCTACTTAGGTGAATTTGCGGTTTGTGAAACCTAGCAGTGCTACAGCTATATGTAGTCAAATTTCCATCCAGGTTCAGTCAGTATGACTGAGGCCTGAAACCACTGCAACTAGCAGTAGGTCCTGGGGAATGTTAGGAGATGGAGAAACATTTCAAACTAGTAAATGACTAAAGTGAAAATAACATAGTAACTTGCATGATGGAATATAAAGAGTCTGTGCTGTGTGCAAGTGGCTGGTGAGGACAGCTGCAGACAAAAGGTAGGTTACACCTAGCAGGTGTTAACTCGTGTATGAGGAAGAGAAAATAATTTTCTGGCACATTCAGATCTCAAGAAAAAGGGGCCTTCTGCCCATCTGATGGAAGGAAAAACTGATGGAGACTGAAGGACGGGAATATAACGTTGGAAAGCAGTGACAAAGGCAGAAAGCTGGGTGGTTAAGTCAAGGACTGAATGGACTTAGAAGAGTGGCTGCGAAATGTTAGGGGAAAAAGGAGAGGAAACGGAGAGGAAAAGCAAGGAAAGTAGGGGACAGGTTCCTCTAGGAGTGAGTGTGGCATAGCAGTGCAAGTGAAGGGCAGTGAGAGTTTGAGAAAATGATGGAAAAGAGAAATAGCAAGGAATCTAGAATCTGTGGTGGGAGGAATATTGTCAGAAATGGCATTCAGACAGGAAATATATGTGGGCACTTTAAGGAAGAGCTCCAAGGTTAGAATCATAAAGTGCTGCTGAGGTTTCTTAATGATGACTTTCACCAAAGTTCACTGAATTAGTGATTCTTTTGGAGTGCCTCAGTGCCTCCTAGATTATATAGGTCTGAGAAGTCTAGATGCTTCCTTCTCCATTTGGCTAAACCTTCTATACTTCAAACATGCAGTGCTGTCAGGAAAAAGATAAGTGGTTGACAATGTGTATGCTATCAGAGAAATCATCACATGCCTTGTGACTGATAACTGGTCAGTCGACAGGCTGCTAGCTACTGCGTCTGTTGCCAAGGAAGACAATCTCATATGTTTTTGTCACTTGTTGTTGGTATAATTGCTTCTAAAGGCTGTTCAGTAAACTAATATTTGTCCACATAGATTACCTTGCATCTAAATAAATATCTTTGCTTTAGTATTAACCTTTGCTTTGAAATTAAATGATTTCTATGAGATAATAAGATTTGTAATTTAACAGGAGACAGCAGTTCACACAGCACACTTGCCTAAAATGTTGAACTGTGCTACTCTAGGACCAGGAAACACTCACTGAATATACTTGCCTGACTGTTAATCCAAGAGCTCTTGTGTGTACTTTCAAAAGGGTCTGGAATGTGTAACAACAGAGGAAAAAGGAATAGAGGAAAGAGAAAGCTAGTGAGCTCAGGGCAAATCATGGCAACTACCACCCTCTCTAGATAACTGGAAATTAAGAGCTGAAGGCCACCTATTGACTTATTCAAGGCCTGTGGTTAAAGTGTAGACTTGCAATGTTTTTGCTGGCTGTGGAACAAAAATTGGTTTCTGTGGGTTGGCTGGGCCTGCCTAAAAGCTGGGCATGAGCTAAAGCAGAAGCAGCAACTTGGAGCAAGAAAGATGGGGTTTGGGGAAAAATGGAGCCACGCAAAGGCCAAGCGAGATGAGGGGCAGCTGGTGCCTTTGATGCGAAAGGGAAGAAAGAGGCAGAGGTGTGGCCAAAAAGGTAATGTAAGGCTCCAGTGTGCATTTCAAATACTTCCCTGGGACTGGAATCAAAAGCCCAGGGGAAATGCTAGAAGAAATAGAACTAAAAATGCTTTTTGTATGTGTCTAAGTGGAAGAGCTCTTCTGCAAA
This sequence comes from Fulmarus glacialis, assembly GCF_000690835.1. Classification (NCBI taxonomy): domain Eukaryota; kingdom Metazoa; phylum Chordata; class Aves; order Procellariiformes; family Procellariidae; genus Fulmarus; species Fulmarus glacialis. The sequence goes on from NW_009209930.1 coordinate 28,171, forward strand.
GGCTGGTTTGCCATTATCCACAGCTGTGGATATTTCCACAAATGCGGAAATAAAAATGGTTTCTGCAGTCTGCCTACATAGTGCATTTTGTGGTGTGTATATAAAGCTAAGCCATACAAACAAAAGCCAGTGCAAACTAAAGCCCATTTTAATATCAGAAACCAAGAAATATTTGTTGCATAATCCAAAACACTCTTTAGTAATGACATGATAGAGAAAGAATTCATTTATAGTGAAAGTAGTCCAGGGTGCTATATCACCATACCTTAACTAGCTTAAAATCCATTGAATTTTCCCTTGGGCTACTCTCCACTTTGTATCATGTCGCCCTCCTTCCAGAACTCCTTTCGTTAGCAGGAAATTTCTGCTGAAATGGCTATTGAAAATATTTAGCTTTGTTCCTTCAGCAAATACCTTCTTTTGTCCAGCAGACATGATGGTCATCATAGTACACACTGAAACATGTGAATCATAAGCCTTTACTCTTCTCTAAGCTAATAAACCAAATTGAAGAATTGTTTTTTTTTAAATGCTGGATTACGTCTAAAAAAAACAACTAAAACATCTTCAAGTGCCTCACATTATCTACAGCTCTTCTGGATGTTGTTAACATTCACGTAAGTGGCATGCTGAAAATCAGAGTTTCTTGCAGGGGGTTCTCTGGCTCTTTTACTGCCTTTTTTTTTAAATTTAAAGCACTTTCAGCAATGGTATTATGTTCTTCTCTTCCCCCCATGGAGGGGAAAAAAAGAAATACTGTTACATAATACAGCATGTAAAAATTCGTACATCAATCAGGTGGCTATGTAAACTACTGAAGGTTACCAGAAAAGCTAGCATCAGTGTTAACTTCCATCACACCATGCTCTTTTATACATCCAGGAAAGTAATTACAAGTGCTGAAGAAGGCTTGATTTCAGGCAAGGACAACTCAGCTTTCCTCCCAGCAGGACAAAGCAGGTCCTAAATGTTCTGGGACTTCAGGGCCTGTGGCTCTGGGCAGCTCCTGCCCATGAAAAAGAGGCCCCACTGGTCGGTCCTTGTGGCTCTACCTGGTTATGACACCATCAACTGCCGTGGGAATTCACCAGCTCACCTTACCCGAGGATGTTGTTTCATCACCCTCGGGAGTAATTGCTGATTTACACTAGCATGAGTATACAATTACGTGAGTACTATTAACAGATCAACTTAAAACTGAACCTTAGTGTTAAGTCTTCTTACTTCTGAACTGGCATTCTGATATCTTGAATTAGAATGCTAGTGTTGAAAGTTGTTTTACAAGATTTTTTGTGTCAGTATGGCTTAGCAAGCCCTGGAGCAACACTGTTAACCATAGTTCATGGCAATGCAAAAAGCAGTCTGATAGCAGACGTTCATCTATTCCATTCTGTATAACTCCTAACAAATTAAAAACAAATGCTGCCTTAAATCCTGTGAGAACTTTTTTTTTTTAATAATCTAAGAACAACATCTGATCTTTATCAGTTTTTGTAAATACAAATAATTTAGCCGTATGTAATTTGTCATTAATACACACTTAAGGACAACTTACCTTTTACAAATGTACAGCTCAATTTTAATAAGTATCAGAATAAAAAGATGGCGGAGACCTGTGGTTGTTAATTATTTCCATAGTGAAGCAATGTTTATCAGCAGTTTTCAAAATAATTAAGCAGTTGTCCTGAAATTTAAGTATGCTTTATATGCCATTGTAGCCATTGAAATGATTTGTTGTATAAAATTACTGCTAATTGTCCACCAGAGAGAGCTGTTGCAAAATTTTTTCCAACAGCTGTTGACAACAATTCTTTCATTAACTTATAACCAAAATTATTAAATTCACCATGACAGGTGCAGATGAATCATGTAGTTTATTCCATTGGCGAAAGAAAAGTGTAGGCAGTAGTATCATTAAAGGGCAAACAGATATACCTAACAAGGCATTTCTGTTCATTTCTTAAATATTTATATGCTGATTAAATTAAAAAAAAAAAAAAAAAAAATTCAAAAAAAACCCCAAAACACCAAACTGAAACTGTTTCTCCTTATGCTATCAGACTATGAGGAATGGGAGAAATGCTTGAAATTTCACAGAGCATCTTTAGAGGCTCTGCAGGTCTGGGGGAGGGGGTGCAGTACTAATTCTGCCTCTGTTAGGTGCGAGAGGAATGTCTAGCAACTGCAGAGTAGAAATAAGATGCACAATGCACTGGCAGCCATGATGTAACGTAGAAACCTGTTTTACTTCATTGCAAACAAATGGACAATATATATTGTACAATATATAATAAAAATACAGCCGATACAAGTGCCACTAATTAACAAAAAAACCTAATGTTAAGACTTAAAAATGCTCATTTTTGTAATATATACACTGCAGTAATAAGCCACAATAAATACATCAAATTCCATATCATTCATAATAAATACTGAAAATATAAATACAGAAGAATACAGTTAATTTGAATAAATTATTACAACATAAGGTCTAGGTTAAGTTCTGTTGAATATTATTGTAGCTTATATTACCCTTTGGCATCTTTGATGTTACAACTTGTTTAAAAAAAAAAAAAAAAAAAGAAAGGAAATACAGGAAATGTGTAGTTCATGGAGCTTAAAATTATTTCCATGTACAGATTTTAAGATGAACTGTCTTAACCTTCACTTCTTCAAACTGTTTAAAAGCAGCAGTCCAAATAAATATGTTGCTTTACTGTTGAGATCCCCATAATTTTAGTATGCAAGCTCATCTGTAATGGAAAATGTTAAGTACTTAACATAATTATTTTTCTCAAGAATTAGTAAAGTTAGAAGTAATGTACAAACTTTAAACAAATGTTTGCTGCAATTACACCACAATTTTACTAGCCCCATTTGAATGGATTACATGTCTAAAAGACCATCAACTTATGTGTTTTTGAATCCATGCTGTGGTGTATTATTTACCACTTGCCAACAAAAATTTCAAAAGCAATTTTATATTCTTATGGGGAAATATATATATATACAGAGAAAGATGAACCTCCTAAAAGATGGGGTGAACTAGACAGTGTAAATGTTACGTCGTTTATATTTGTTAAAACAATGAAAACACTTTAAAAATAAAAAATGTAGTAAGTGTTGGTTTTGTGTTTTTTACAAAATTGCTATCTCTTAGCTGTAGATGAAAACAAAACAAAATAACCAATTGCCATGTTTTATGTTAACAGGTATTAATCAGTACATTTGTATCAATAATTTTATTTGTAAAAGGTTATTACACCAGAATGCAACTTAACTTAAAAGATCAACTTTACTAAGACAATATTACAGGCTGAGGCTCTTAGGAACGGATTTGTAATCTACAGATTTTGACTATTTTTGCACTGTTAAATGTCTAGCGCTTATTTTACATCAAACACTTTTTTAACATGTTTCACAAACTACACTTCAGACGTATTTCCATAGAGGTGCCTACAACCAGTCAATTAAAAGAAGGCCCAGTTGTTAAACATTGTTTACACAGGCATTGTTATGTAAGAACTGAAATGGTGGCATTTGTGTGAAATAGCTTGAAAAAACAGCATGCTTGCTTCTGTTTTTCTTTTAAGAGAACCAGCTGCCAGTGCACACAATGATGAAATCTTTTAAAGAAGCTGAAAACTCGTGCTCAGTCTCTATCCGAGACTCACAAATAGATGGCTCGTTCTTTGCAGTGATCCCCCAGTACCCCAGCAAGGCTGACCTTCACCCAAAATCCACCCCAAAATTTCATTCTTAAGAACATCTTTAAAAAGTTTAACATGGAGAAACCTAAAAGAATTAGCTGCCATAATGTACTAAGTCTTATTTGAAAATCCCAAGCTAAAATGCTAATAAAAAGGACACCTATTTCTTCTTTGCTTTTAGTGTCTCTTGTTACCTGAGAAACAGGTTCTATTAGAACATGTGCCTGGGAGCAGAGTTAACTAAAATGATACTGAACATGACACTGCAGTTGACATAGGCAAAGAAAAGACAGGGTAGCAATGCTTCTAGGGTGTTGCTTTGCTTTGTAGTTTTTACCCCATGCTTTTGGATAAGTCTTTTATTTAATGTCTGCCTGTATACAACTGGTATGGAAAAAATGACAGTTCATGTTTGTTTTAAAATATATTAAATAACAGAATTAATATTATGATCTAACATGGCCAAGTTTGTAGTGAACATGCATATACTTTTCCATCCTTGCTCTGGGGATATCTTGATTTCCTTTTTTCCTTCCTTTTTTTTTTCATATATGTTTTCTTTTGCCTTTTAGAAGAAAAAATTGTCCTCATCAATCTACCTCTTGCCCTCATCCTTCTTCTCCTCTAAATTGCCCTTTCTATCCACCCCTCACTCACTCCAGGGTGTATCCACCCATGCCTCAACACAAAGGATTATCTTGATCCTTGTGTTAGAACAGTGGTGTTCATTTGTATCTTCCACTATTTTTCCTGTCCATCGAGAAAAGCTAATCCAGTCTTCATGGCTTGTTGGAAAAGTGCACAGTTAGAGAACATCATACACGTGAGGCAAACTTCTTTTGACTTGGTTCTATTTGACATTCATTCATAAAATACCTAAGTAAACCAAAAGTGTCATTGCTAAGATCCAAATTAAGATAATTGAGCAAATAAATTAAGTTTGCCTTCTGACTTCCCCCCACCACCTTGTTTCCACCCCCCTAGCCTTGGATGAAGGACTATCATCTTCTCAATTGAGAAGCAGCAATACAGAGCATCAGAAATACAGTTTTCCAGTCAGAGGGACCTTCTGTGTGGCGGGTATCCGCCTAACCATATCCGCCTAACCATAAAGACTATATGGCAGTAGAGCAATACACATTTTAACTTTTCCTCTTTAAGATCTACCACACTTAGGGTCATTTTAATTTATTATTTATTACTTATATTAGAAAAAAAAGAAATAAAAAATCCTAAAAGTAGTTTGAAGGAAACTTTTTGTTCCCCTAGGTGATGGTTTTCTGCTCTCCCTAATCTTGGATTTTCATCCTGTGCTGGGCTGTGCTGTATCAAGAATGACATTCTTCCCCTGGATCTGCATGCCTCAGGAGACAATGAGGATCCCCTACCACATCTCTGCAGCCTGTGGGGTAGGTTTCCTTCCCGTTTGTGCGTATGGAAAGGTAATGTCTATAGACCCCCACTGGGACTGCTCCCTCATGACTCTCACATTCAGAGCCAATGGGGGACTAGTTTTCACCACAGTTCCAATCTATCTACATGCTAATGTTAAGTAAAAAATAAAATGAACTCTTTTAGCAAAATAAAGGATAGATAGCACAGAGGACACTAGAGTTGCCCTGGTGCTCGATTTCAGTGAAAAGCCTTACTGTACAACAGACCTTTCCCAGACACTAAGATGAAGGGAGGAAGGAATTAAAAAGACAAGACTAAGGCTGCAAAACAGATGTTTCATGAATTGGATGTTCTTATAAAAAGCAGAATTCTTGGTATCAGCCATTAGGGTAGCAGAAAGTTCTCAAGGATGTTATAACTTTCCTCCTTACGTGAAAACAATACTCTGGCAACAAAATTAAAAGCTGCCTCTGATTTAGGAGTGGGAAGAGACAGTTAACAGGAAGCACTTATGAAGAACTCAAACATGTGTTCACTCAGACATCTTTACAACTAAATCGCACTTGTTCATCATTTCACAATGTTCGTGCTTTGGATTCCACACTTCTTGGAGAAAATGGACAATTAATAATTTGCACATGGACAGTGATTACAGAGAACAGCAAAATTAAGGAATATTTAAAAAAAATTTGGAGACATTGAAAAGGCAAATGTTGAGATTTCTCATACCAAGGAACATGTTAATGAACTAGACTCTGTTTTGAAAATAACAGTAGCTTTCTACCATTTTAAAAAAATAGTAATCAGATTTAATATTTTAGAAATAAATTCTATAGAATATATTCTCTGAGTTAATTCTAGTTTTTCTAAGTATTTTACATCAAATGTTCTGCAACAATAATAAAGCAGATGATAGAATTACTCTTTAGCCCCAGTGGGAAAGCGTAACACCCCTAAACACTTACGGATTTCCCATATCATCCTCTTCTGTCCCGGTTCCTGACTGCTTCAGGAAATTAAACAACGAGCACAATGAAATGAGTTTATACAACTCATGAGCTATAACACAGAAGTTTCTTATTTAGCAAATGCCTTTTAAAACAGTATCATAGGTCTCTCTTGCTTTAGCTCTGAGTAAGGGCACCTGCTTCACTCCAGGAGCAGCCTAGGCAAGGAGTTTCAACTGAGAGAATTCAGCTGGCAAAAGAAGACAACATGCAGGGGAATACGACTGCCTGTTGCTGCCAAGAATGGTGTTGCAGACAAACTACAATCTTGCTGCTCAAATGTTAAGCACTTGACACGTAAATGTTGTATGTTCAACACAGCTTTTATTCTAATTTTCACTGTGAAATTTATCATTAAACTTTTGCTCATTAATCCAGTCCATGGAAAGGAGAGCTTGCTTTTGCTGTGTTTCATGTTAGTGATAAAATTTCTATTCACTTCTGAGCTGCATTGGGCTTTATTGGGAAAGTGACTTAGTTTGAAGTACAAAAAATTAGTTATGGTGCCAAAAAAAGAGGGAAAAAATGGTATTTTGCCTGTTCTACTGAATTATTTTTTTATCACAATATCTCCAAGTACCTTACAAACCAGAGCATAGAGAATGGAAGTGTCACAGCAGGACAAAGGCAAAGCAACAGGTCTCCTCTGTCTGAGCCCAATACTCTCTTATCCAATATATCATATTTCTATCAAAAAGTCAGGAACATCTGAAATATTAAAAACCGTAATACATGTTCTGTTTTGCATACAAATGTATGTATACAATCTTTAACAAACTAGCTGTGTTTCATGAAGATATCCCCCTGATTGTGAGGCAGGGAATGATACATGATCAGTTTTTTTTTTACTGAAATACAACACCCAGAAAAGATTAGAAACTGGATCTGGATCAGTTAGCAGTCCAGTGAGTAACACCACCATGAATACTACATGCAATTTCTGCAGAACTCAGACAAAAAGCAGGTTCACACTGTTAACTGACTCGGTTAACAGAACAGTGAGCAGGCTGAACCACATTTATAGCAAGTGATGGTTACTATGATAGGGTAATCAATGGCCTTAAAATAAATAAATGTCAACTCAACTTATGATTCACTAGCAGGAACTTATGTAAATGAAAAACAGTAAAACTTTACAAATCTAGAACTTTCTGATCTAAATGGCATACAGCTCATCAAAGATTTTTTTTTGTTAAAAGGAAAGAAATATTAGAAACTTTTACTGACTAGTTTTTAATTTTTTAAAGGATGTTCCAGTGGGCATGAGTTACAGCTCTTAGGAGACAATTGCAATTGCTGCAATTTTGCCAGAAAAGTTCTAATTTTATGTCTAACATAGGTTAAAGCTTTAGGGACATGGTTTAGTGGGCATGGTAGTGTTGGGTTGATGGTTGGACTCAATGATCTTGGAGGTCTTTTCCAACCTTAATGATTCTATAATATAAAATTTAACAATGCATTTTTTCCAAGAGAGGCAAAGTTCACATTATAGGCAAAAAGGCATCCAGTTTTACATGCCGTTCCAGTGACCTTCTGTGTGAAAATTCTGTTTTATTTTAACAGAGAGAAATGCTTTTGTTACGACTCATTTTTCTGAACTACACAGTGTAATCATAAACTATCTACCAATTTATTACTTGGCTTCTTAGGAATGATTATCAGTAGCCAGATATCTTCGGAAATAAAGCTGATACAACTACCAGTAAAGCAAACATTTCCACAAATGATATACTGTGTTGATACAGTTGCAAATAGTGCTGTTTATCATTTAGTAACATAATACTTTTATCACGCAGAAATAAGCTTACCCAAAATGAACTGGTTATCAACATGAATATTAACCAACTGGGAAATGGGACACATCATATATTATTATATACTAGCCCAGAAAATAACATTAAAACATTTTCCATCCCATGTTTTAAGGTTATTTTTCCATGATTTAAGATTATTTCTCCTTATACGAAGAGTACTTTTTTCTTCTAAACAAAACATGAAAGTCCAATCAAGGGGTGGGAATCCTGACTCTCACCTGATTTCTACAGCCTACCCTAGATTTCACAGTTAGATTACCCTACCTGGTTTGATCAGGGCTGTGACTTTTTTTTTTTTTTCCTTTTTCACTCTAGTCAACTTATACATGCTAGAAAAGGCCTTAGCTTTGTTATTTGCTGGTATGGAATTGTTTGGGGAACAGGTTTAGCCTATATCAAAAAAAGAGGTTTCTGGGTTTTTTTCCTCAGGATGAGTTTATCTCCTTTAGAAGGCTTGTTGATATCATTAGTATAGCTACCAGGAAATCTTCATGAATTATAAACAGACTTGACTTTTTAACTTGTTGCAAGAACTAAACAAGATTTGTGCACTTTGTATCCTGAGATCAAATCTTGATCACAAAACATCAGATCGGATCAAAAGAAAGGTATTACTATCTACATTATCACCAGGTAGTTCAGAATATTTTTGCAACATAAATCTTTATTTTGCACATTTTACTTTGTGACTTCCAGAAGTTAGCTACTCTAAGTGAGGGAAAATAGTGTGGCGCAAGTTCTTTATACAGTCACTGCCTTCTCTACCCTATCTATTACAAGCTACTGCTTGTAATCCTATGCTGCAAGCTTTAGAGAATTTAGCTGTATTCACCCCTGATGCCTCAATGGCATGGAACATATACATCCAAGTACTCAGATGCTAATATTAAGGAGGCGTGGGGTCTGAAGCCTGTGCCAATGGAAATGTTAAATAATCATTAACTCAGTATTTTAAAGCTAGCTGCGGTTTATTTTTAAAGTTAATCACTTTCTGTGCTTGCTAGTATTATTAAAGATATTATTCATGTGAAAGCACAGGGGCCAAGAAAAATAACTTCTTATTGCTCAGAAAGGGGGTGAATAATGAAACAAAATATTTCATTTAACTTTCCCCTGAGAGAAATACCCTGGTAAAGTGTGCATGATCCTCCAGTAGCCAACACACTCTGAAGTTAAAAACCCGCTACTGATTCACAGCTGCTGTCCCAGCTCAAGTGGAAGGGATTTGTGCTTTTGGTGCTGGTGCTGAGTGAGTGTGCCAGATTTAAGCCTGCTATTAATGCAAGATGCCTGTATCCACAGAGAGTTGTTACATTTGCCCATAGAGTATCTTGAACAGAATAATATTATTCTTATTGTTAGATGCAGAACTTTTTCATGAACTAACGTGTTTCTTTTTAAAAATAAAGATGGGTATTTGCTATATGGAATTGAAGAATACGCATGCTTACCTGGCTACTCAGCCTTTAGAGAAAGAGACTGGAGTGTTCTGTGACTAAGAGGAACAGAGGCTAAGGAACCGCTGAGCCAGATAACCAACATGACGGCACTTTCCCAAGAGATGGAATACATTGCAAGTGTGGAATCCAGTCCCTAGAGAACTAGGACTTTTCAATGCAGTTCATATAAAACATGTAGGACTTCTTGTGGAAACAAGTAAATAAAAAACCTTTCCAGCTACTACATGGAGTAAAAATATTTTGCTAATTTAGCATAAAAATGAGAAATCACTTTGCCCAGATTTCATATAAAAACAATTAAGTCAGCTTATTTTTTTTAAAAAGCATATTTTAAATCTGGCAGTTTTTCTACTGGAGTACTGTACATGATGTTTTAAAGAGCTTCTAACCGGAAGAGTCACTGTTACAGAGCTAAAATTTACACTGTGTTTACATGCATACTGTTAACCATCTAGATTTGACACAGATAAAAACTAAGATGCTGATCCTTACTTTGACAAACAAGATAGGTCAACACTTCAACCTACTTGATGTATAATAAGTAAAATTTCAGTTTTAGAACAACAAAAATGTTAAAATAGATTTTGAAATCAAAATAAGACAGCGCAGAATTATCAGTGTACAGAAAAGCAGGTCCCTATACCTCGTTTTCTAGAAGAAAGCAAGGTTGGTTAATAAATTACAGGTTGAGATACAGCAGGCATTTTAATTCTCATTTCATTTAAAAACAAAGGCAGTACAAGGTAATGGATATCCGCATGATGCACGTGCTATTTTGCTTGCAAACTTTAGCAGATAGAAAATTTGTGAAGCTATGTTTCCTCACTGAATCTACTGATTCCTAATTAGACCAAATGACTCTGTAAATTTGAGATACGATCAGAAGTCCACAAAAGCCAGCCTCATATTTCATAAAAACTGCTAGGTATTTAGGAAATCTAGACACATTCACATTTTTTTCCATGCTTCATTTAAACTTTGATCAGCAAGACTCTGCTTTTATAAATTACCTACTGACATATTCATAAACTGGCTTGGGAAAAACATACAGGTCTTGTTACAATGAAATTTAAGATCTTACATACACCTCAGAGTCTGGAGCTATGGCATTTCTCCAAAATAGTTCACAGTTCCCGCAGTTAATACAGTACTGCAAAATGGCACTAAAGTGCATAAGTATCTGAATGTTTGTTGGGCTAAAAGGTGCTGTGCAAGCTTAAGCTACTGCTTTGCCATTATATACAAGATCATTTTTCTTTGGGGAGGGGGTACTAGTTCTGGAATGCCACTGATTTTAATTTTAATGGAGGATTGTCTACCTTTCACCTTTCTAGGAGATGTAAATGCCCCCTTTCTGACTCTTCTGTTTGTCAAGGACAGTAAAAGAGAAAATAGTACACTCCTCTAAAAATGTGTTTCAAGATAATTTACCAGAAAAGGTATTTTTAAAAAAAAAAAAAAAAAAAAGGATAATACATGGTACTCCAGATGAAAAATGGACATGCTCTTTGTAACTAGCTATGGATCTTCTGCTCAAATGAACATGCTGTTCCTGTTTATCAAACATGAGTACTAAACTACCATAAATAAAATACATACAGTACAGAACAATTAAAACTTTTTTGTACAGTAGTTACTTTTACATTAAACTTACCATCTTTTCAGAGATGTTGAAAATCAGGACTCTAAACGTGATTATTTCAAAGTATCATTTTTAACAATCTTGCACAGGCCCGACAATCAAAAACACGAAGCTTTGATTCAGATAGCTTGGCAGGTTTCACATACTTTGATAGGTAGGCTACTTTGAAATATGTTGGGTGTGTTTTTTACTTACGTGTTTTATTTTTATCAAAAGACAGTTTGATTATTTTTATTTAAATCTTTACATGAACTGTTTTTGTGCAATACCACTGCCAGTGTAGCTTGAGAAAACAAAATGTGTCTGGAACATTGACTATAGTCCAAGTGTTGTCTACTTAAAAAAGTAAGATTCTAGGAAATCCAATGTGAGTGCATTTTAATACAGGAAGTCAGTCCTAGAATAATTTTAATATTAAACAGGTACCGTTTCTACCACTGGTGATTTGATGCACTCTTCGTGCAGTCTGCTCTTTTCTGGGAGGTTTAGTGAATTCTCAGCAGGGTGCTCTTGTACACGACTGTCGCCATTCAAAGCTGAAACAAAGCCATCTTGAGAAGGACCTTTCAAGTATGAGTGAAATTCCACTTGAGTGTGACTTGGCCTATGCTCAGTGTATAAACTGTTACATGGAGCACTGCTATCACCTTCAGAAGATGAGCAGCAAACAATCACTGAGGGGTTTGCAGAAGGGTAATGAGGGCTGCTAAACGTTTCCTCTGATTGCCGTGTGTAGTCAACAAACTGTTCTGAAGTCATGTTGTAAGGCACCAGAGAAAGACTACCGTTCTTGACAGCATCCCTTTCTGAGTAAGTCTCACCAATCTGGTTAGCAGTGCCAGCAACATGGTTCTCTATTTGGTAATATAGATTTGAAGAGTTAGTATAGTATGAGGCATTTTTAGAGTGGTTTTCATGCACAGCAGTTCCATCAGAGTAGCAAAGGACAGAAGGAAGAGGCACCATATCAGCATGGGAGCCCATGCTTTCTACAAAATCATCCGCTTTTTCTTCCTCATCATCTTCCTCCTCATCTTCCTCTTCCTCTTCGTCATCATCTGATTCACTAGGGGCTAAACTCTGTGTGCTAGAATCTGTAACTCCACTACAAAAGCTACTGCCATCTTCCTCTTCCTCCTCTTCCCCTGGGCACTCCAAGTCCTCGGCTGACTGAGAATGCATAACCGCAGCCGGAGGTTCGGTTTCAATCTCAAAATTTTCTGCAATTGAATATTCAACCGGATGGGGTCCTGGACTCATAGAACTAGTGTGTGCACTTATCTCACTGTGGCAGCCATTTAGTGCCGGAACTTGCTGCTCTCTATTTTTCTCCAATTCAAGTTTCATTATTGTGTGCAAAAAGTGAGTCCGTACACGGATAGGATTAAATTCAATTCTACCTGCTGTATTGCTACACCCTTCTTTAGTGCAACCGCATGGAAAAGACATACGATCCACCTTTTAAAAAAGAAGAATACAGATTAACAATACGCAGCGTAAGCCTGGTCATATGACAGAACCTAGACAGCCTAGAGAAATACAATGGCGAAGTGGGATGCATCTTGAGGAGTACTTGTAAGAATAGTGAAAGCTAACAATAATTCAGAGGGTTAGCCCTGGAATTTAGCACTACTGACAGGAGCAGTAAGGGACCCATACATGCATGTTGCAGAGCAGGAAAAATATGTTGCTGTTCCATAGGTGAAAGCATTACACAGTGGAACAAAAATAGGTAGTTTTTCTATTTCTGGATCTGCTACAGCTTTATGTCATGTTGTGCTCAAATCCAGGCAAAAGCATTACCAGAAAGAGTCTTAAAATTTGATAAAAATAATGGAAACTAGAACCCTATTGAAACCAATTGAGTTATATATAAAAGCCTTTATAAAGTTGCCAATGGGGACACCTGACCACAGAAAGTAGGAATAAAAACTCAGATGCATTTTAAAAGATACTTCAGTCAACTGTAGATGCAGTGCTGTAAGCTCAGCAGACTGTGGGCAGAACTTGTATGTCTAATAATAGCCACCTTAAAGTTCTAAAAATGTGGCTGAGTCCACAAATTGGATAGTTCAATTAGATAGCTTAAGGTCTATGATTTTCATCTACACTATAATACCTAAACATCAAATACAATGCAGAAGAGAACCATATAACACAATCTAGTACATCTTCCCCACATGGGAAGATGAAAACAGGAACAGCAAAGGGAATATATTATTTAGAACAGCAGAGAAAGTTTAGCTTAAATCTTAGGATTTAAGAAATGATAAAAATGCATTCAGGAAGAAATCAACTCAGCTGCATAAAAACGACTCAGGAGAATTAGTGGAAACATCTTTTAGGGAACATTTTGGGACATTTACAGCTGTACATAGGACACTATGTAAATGTACAATACGAAATACCTTTTCAGCCTGGAGAGGAAAAACTACCTGCAGATGTATTTTTCATTGCCTACATGCAAATTTATTATGCATGCATTTTAAGTATCATGCATGTTAAATAAAGGACGGTACCACAGAGTTTCATTTATTGTTTCTCACTGGGTTTGGACTATAATTCACATTTGGACAGTATGTGATTGTCTCTAAAATAAAAGGTAACATCCCTTCTGAAATCTGCAGGCTACTGATCCTTCTGTTGTCTGCATCTGCGTATTTAGATAAAGGCCAAAGAGGAATATGAGGAGCAGAATATTTGCATTAAGAACAACAACAAAAAAATACTAAACAATGTATGTGCCTAAACCAATCATAAAATGAAGAAAGATGTTTAAGGAGATTGTTTGTATTGCAAACTATATACTCTTAAATCTGGGCCTTAAAAAACTGGTTTGAGATCCACAAGTGTTATCTAATAATAATTAATTAATTTCCAGTAGTTATAACTTCAACAACAAAATGTACAGGCGAGTGCGTGCACACCCCCCCCTCCCCCTGCCCTTCCCCTTGATGGTTAAATAACGACGATAATATAGACATTTACCTGACATTTTATGCCTGCAAGACTGCAAGTGCAAGTTTCTGGATCACAGAACACACGGCAGTCACAGCCACAATCCTCTCTGGACAGGCGGATGGCCCGCAGCTCGTGTTTTTCTTCCACATCAATCTTCTTCACTCCAGAAGCTCGCAGCAATGCCCTTCGCTTTTTTGTCGGCAGGGGTTGTAGAAAGAAGTACTCATCTACTTCAGTGTTGTCCAGATCAATATCATCATCAGAAATGTCATCCAGTGTCAGCGTACTAGCTTCTTCAGATTCCACTGTACCATTCTTGGTCATCTGCATAGAACAATTAACAAAGTCCTTAAACTATACTCACATATATATATATATGTGTCATAGATGTAAGTATGTGTAAAGCATTATGAATGTCGAAAGCTGCATGTAAAAATGCTGCATGACTGCCGGTAAGTTCCAGAATATGATTACAGATGGGGTGAAAAGGCAGTTCTTTCACATTTAACATGTGAAATAAATACACATTTTTAGTTTCATGTTTGTCATGAAGCTAATTTTTATTCTAAATTTCTAATTTCTTACCTGTTCTTTATGTCTTTTATTATTTGTCATTGTTTGCCAGATCTCATGCCTTTCTAAAATTCTAGTCTTTTCTATATAGTTTCGAAAGACAATTTTTGAGCCCTTTTGATTCTAGTTCCTGTCTCTGGGCTCTCTGAAATTCTTCAATATCCTTCGGAGTTAGTAATTATACTACCAACACTGTTTCAGATTATGATGCGTCACAGATTTGTAAAATGCTGTATTTTACGTACTACTCGCTATCCTGTTCCTCCTTAGCCTGACAAGTTGTTGGATGTTTGTGCAGCTGAGATCACAAAGCAGTATTTCCACTTAATCGCTTGGGCAGATGCCTATATTTGCTTATGGAGTTGACAATTCTAAGCTTGGAAGTCACTTAATTTTTGCCCCTTTCTACCTATACTACTTCATGTTTATTTGCAATGTATTTCGTAGCGCTGATACATACAGCTCTTCTGAAGTTCCTTCTAGTCCTCTTTGGTCCTGAAAATAACCCATTCAGCTTTGTGTTGTCATACATTTTAGTACTTCACTAACAAATCCAGGTTATTCTGAGGTAGTTAATGAATGAATGAACTTAGAAAAAAAGGGAAGTAAGTTGTTAACCTCTTGTGGAAGATCTTGAGAAAGGTTTTTAGAGGACTCGTGCTCCTTTCCTAGGGATACGAATTTTTGAGCCTCTATAGATACAAGTATCCTGGCACTATATTATTACCTATGTATAGCCTAGCTCCCAAACCTTTCAAAAATTGTTTCAAAGTTAAATGGCCATGAGCATCAAGCACCAACATCCAGTACCACTTTCGTAAGATAGCACACGTCTGTACCGTACTCCTGTAACTCATCTCATATAGAAAGGGGTGTATATATTCAAGTAGAAAAGGAAAAAAAAAAATTTACTGCACCGAAGGAAGGTTAATTTTCCCATCCATGGTAGAGCTCACTGGTTATATCTGCCAGGTAACACAACTACAGGGTTTATGAAAATTCTTCTTCAGATAAAATTGCTTGAGACTCAAAAGAATATCAAATGTTAAAAAAAGTTCAGAGAGACGATGACACTCACCACAAAAAATATATTTTCTCAATCTCAAGTTACTCAGACTGAGCATCGTACAACATAGCAAACGTGAAGCAAGTGCAGTTATATGATTTATTTTGTCAAATAATAAATCCTTTTCTTGTATTATTGTTCTAGGAAATAATTTTGCTTAAAATGGAAAAACAAACAAACAAAAAGATTCCCAATGTTCACCCTGCCCTATGTAACATTTTCAACTGATGAGGCTGCTGATTTACACTAGCTGAGCACCTGGTCTCATACTTTTGTAAATAAAACATGGTGCATCTATGTTATAATTACACACCGGTGAAGTCTCAAGTCTCATTTGCATTAGCAGTTTCTTCGTGGGCATCACCATGACCTCAGAAAAATGGCCCCCAGTGAATGTAATTTGAGTGTTTCTTACCTACAGAAAAATAGCCATTCAAATTCTTTCTCTGTTTTGCCTTATTTACTTGCAGAAAATTTCAGCTTGGCCTGTTATCCCAAATAAATTTTTAGTGTGTAAGAAAGCAGTCCGGAATCTTACCCATTCCACTATTTCCACTTCTATTATATTCCCAACTGTTTCGTTTTCCCATTTATATTAGCAATTTGTCCTTCCCACAATCTTTTGGATTGTAACTGTCATTTATGGCATTATTGAATCACTCGACGGTGAACTCCTACTGACTGCTTACTCTTTTTTGTAATTGCAGTTTTGTGTTTGTAACAACTGCGTAAGACAATCTCAGAAAAAAACCTGATTATTCCTGACTTATAAAGTCAGGTTAAAAGCAATACTCTTCCCTTTGAAGGAGAAGAGTCTCAGTGTCACGACTGGTGGTCCTTACATAGAGTGTACGTGTACACATTACACTGCACAAAGAAAAATTCTCCTGAGATCAGTAATCATCTCTTCTTAGCAATTCAGCACTGTATTTCGTTCATGCAGAGGTGTTCTGCCACTTCCACAACTCTGCTTCAGAGGCATTATTGTTTCCTTCTCTTTTCAATGTATTCTAAATCCTTCTCCGTAACTGCAGCCTTCGGAGTTTAGTGCCTTCATTTTATTTCATGTTTCAGTTTATTTACCATGTCTGTTATCCCTATAAATTCAAATCCCTTTGTGCATATACTTCCAGTCCTTTCTTCATCTTAAATGCAGGCATTTTCAAAATGTCGTCTCAAACTTCCTTCAGATTGTTTTCTTACTCTATTTTCTATTATTCATTCACTTTACAGCGGCTAGGAAAAGGGGGTAATAGCTCCTTAATCAGTCTGCCTGGCTCTGGGGCAATGGAGAGATTATTTACACCATGTATTTCAACATATTAGTTCAGTATTAGTATTTCGATGTATTAGTTCAGTAAGGTAGGAAAGACAACATTAGAAGTCATCCTTTTTCTGTATAATCTAAGGCGAGAGACAGGTAAATCCACAGAGTGATTAAATGCATCTTGAATTAGCTGTCTGAAGTGAGGGGGAGGGAATACTCCACTGTACATGCAACTCAGCCTGAATGTTCAAATCCAGATTGGCAACCTTGATTTTTTTTATATTTTTCATTTTTTGTTAGCTAGGTACAACTAAGTAGAGTGTATTTATGGTTTTATGTTTTCTTTTTTTTTATATGTAATAGGAGAATGACCTACCTAAGAATTCTGATTTCTCTAGTTTTAAATACACAAGACTCAAACCACTCCTTAAGCAGATCACTGTTATTTAATTGCCTATCAGAATTTAAGTTTGAAACTGGCAAAGGGCAAGAATTCTAACCCCTGCTTCTTTAATCGTTTTAGTAATTTATTCAATTACTATTTAATAAAAATTAAGTTTCAGGGCTCTTACCCATGAGGTGAATGCTCTAACTCCTCAGCTTACAAAGGCACCTATAGAACCACACCAAACCTGTCATCTGTCTCTCCTCCTCCTCCTGCAAATCTTAACTGCTTTGCTACACAGCGGCAGAGCATTAAGGAATGGACTCCAGTCACGTGCTGAATACTGTATGCATCCGGCAGGCTGTAAATTCAAAAGCCTGGGCATCAAGTGGGATTAGACAGCAGTTTGCCATTTCAAAGCACCTTAGCTCCTGACTCCTTTGCTGGATGACTTCTTTTGTTGTCTCCTCTGATTTTTTTTTTCAGTTTTGTCACACAAAGAACAAATGAATTAATAAAATGGAAGATTTGAACACTAGCGATAGGACGAGAGGAAATGGCCTCAAGTTGCGCCAGGGGAGGTTTGGACTGGACATGAGGAAAAACTTCTTTACTGGAGTGGCCAGGCCTTGGAACAGGCTGCCCAGGGAAGTGGTGGAGTCACCATCCCTGGAAGTATTTAAAAGACGTGTAGATGAGGCGCTTAGGGACATGGTTTAGTGGGCATGGTGGTGTTGGGTTGACGGTTGGACTTGATGATCTTAGAGGTCTTTTCCAACCTTAATGATTCTATGATTCTACAATTTCTCAAAGAAGTAATTGGGTAACTACAGAGGGAGGAAGATTATCAAGAACCACCAAATACATTTTCCAATACAGAACTTCAGGGGAACATTAAGTTCTCTTGATTGTCATAATATTGCTCATCTGAATCGAACTTGATTTGTAGATGGGTAAAATTTCTCTCATAAAGCTAAAGGTTAATGTCATAACAACAGAACAAGGCAAGGGCCAATGAATATGTGAAGCCTTTGGGTGAAATTCATTTCAACTCTGTAAAATGT
This sequence comes from Fulmarus glacialis, assembly GCF_000690835.1. Classification (NCBI taxonomy): domain Eukaryota; kingdom Metazoa; phylum Chordata; class Aves; order Procellariiformes; family Procellariidae; genus Fulmarus; species Fulmarus glacialis. The sequence goes on from NW_009209930.1 coordinate 46,515, forward strand.
GAAAAATTTAGGTTAGACACCTTTGCCTGCCCTAGCTGGAAATTATTCCTTACAATTTCCCACAAAGGAAACCAACCATGTCCACAGACCCAGAAGCCTGAACATCACTAGGGTCATGCTAATCATTTTAATAGATCTTAATTTGAGGAGACATTATTAGTAAGCAATAAGGACTCTTCCAGCTAATTTATTGTGCTTACTCATAATGTTTTCTCAAATGACAACGTATTAAAGCAAAGCCTACCTTGTACCTTTCATCTTGCCAAGATGACTTTTATGTCCAGATTGCCATTAGAATTTTCACACTCTGCTGCTAACAAGTGTTTATGCCACTGTCAGCAGTGTTTACACCAACGTGCTGGTGCTAAATGGCTAAAGTGACTTGAAGATGATTTTAAAGTCTTTATCTGCTTTTCATTAAGAGAAGTTTCTTATTTGGCTCCTCACTTTTAGCAAGTGTAATATTAAACAGTACCTAAGATTATGGAGACACAATTCCAATATATTCCTGTATTTCTATTCTTTTTTAACAAATTCTACATGACAGAATACTTTCTTCCTACAGACTTGCATATTTTAGTCCAATGCGAAAAATTTAAAAAACAGGGAAACTGAAATTAAAAACCACACTGAAAACGTTACTTTCTGTTTGCATAATGGTTTTCAAACAGAAAAACCTTTTTGAGCAAACTTTGCCCTACTTAATTTTCTCATTTTCTTCATTTTTCTCTGCAGATGTACAGTAATTTAGATGAAAATCCTGATTAGTACATTTTCATTAAAGTTCATAATTGCTGACATTGTCACCTTAGAACCCTACAGCGTTTCCTTTTCCATGTGAATGACCAAGCAGCTCTTCCGTCCCTATAATGGGAAACCAGAAAGGCTCTGTTCTCTTAAGCAAATAAAACATGCTCAGTGCTTTACAGCAACTCTTCACCATAATTCAGTGAGTCCTGGATTTGCTTTTGGGAGGGAAAGTGTGTGTGGGGGGGTGTGTGTGTTGTATTTTTTTACCCCAAGTGTATAATCAGGGATGCAACTAAGCTGAGTTTAATGGACTAATTCAAAAAGGACGTTTTCTGTTCCCTATGTTTTTATATATGCTCTAGAGTGAAGAGTAGTATTTTACTCTGGTAAAAAATTTAACACTAGTAAGATGTTACCATTTTTAAGCCACTCTCAGGATTCTGAAGACCTAACCGCAATTTCTTAATATTTGAATTGAAACTTTGGAGTCAGCTTACCAGTCTCAGAACATGCTAGTAAACTATTCCCACATCAACTGCTGGGGATCAGTGAAGAAAGAATCCCACCTCTGCTGAATTAAGTGCAGGGGAAAGGACTTTTCTATTTGGTAAAAGGAAACAATTCAAATTAGGACAGAGGGGGGAATGTAAATCAGGTTTCATTAGTCACTGAATACTTATGAAGAGATTTTGCAGGAACTTAACAGTCACTGTAAAGATTATCATCCACTCAAACAAGTGACTGGGGAGATGGAAGAACACATATTTGGAAGAGGAGCAGAAAGTAGAGTCTACGTCCCAAAAAAAGAGTGGGCTGGAGTGAAGTGAGTTAATGAAGAAAGGAGATCCATCCCAGCCAAGAGGAGAATTATGAAAGCACAAAGAGCAGAGCTCTGCTCCGTACCTTCTGTACTTAGGATGGTACCATTCCCTTGTCTAATAGGGCACTGTGCGAGGGCTCAGAAGACTCATTCTCCTTCTGGCTCTTCCAGATTTCTGCTGGACACCCTGTTCAAGGCTAACTTCCACCACCCTCTGCCTTTGTTTTCCTCTGTAGAAAACAGAGAGTAAACAACTTCCTCCCTGTAAAGCACTCTGAGGTACACATCAGGACTTGGTAATATCGAACAAAAATATGTCTTCAGTGAAATTAAAAAAAAAAGAAAAATGCCATTGTTTCGACTGAAAATGGAATGATAGAAAGAAAATGTTTTTTTTTAAAACACATATACTGGGCTTATATAGCTCTGACATTGCTCATTTAAATAAATAAGGTAGGGATCAAAGTCTTGAATAATTTTTACCTTTAATTTTAGAGAATTGAGTTTTTCCTCCCTGAGATGCTCTCTCAACATCTCTCGGTGAAGCCTCTCCTGTTCCATCGCAAACTCTCCAAGTGTGTATTGGCGCACACTGTTGTGGCGAGTAGACATTCCCAGGGTGCTTCCCCCTTGGCTGGGAACACTGGTGAAGCCTTGCCTTCTCGTGAAGTAATACACAGTAACACAGTTAAAATGGACATTTTTTGTTCTCTTCCGCTTCTCTCTCTTCAGGATTGAAGAAGCTAGAACAGATGCAGATTACCATATGAATGATAACTTGCAGTCACATAGCAAATTCGTCACTGGTGTAGTTCCATTTACCTTAACAATACCTTAACAGTACACACTAAAGTTCAGAGGTATGCAGTCTAAATGAGGAGATAACATTAGAAATATTTATTGTATATGCAAACCTAGAAGCCATTACAAACCGCTACAATCATGAACACTATTGCCTACTTTAGAAGAGAAATTCTTGGCCAGGACAGCTGTGTTTTCCCATAGCATAAAAATGTTTTATCCTTTTACCAAGGAAGGAAATAAATCCCAGCAAAAGGAACTTCTTTCTCAGTGTCACCTCAAAGACAGTGATCCACTGACTTGCTCCTCTTCAAAACCCTGCGAATAAAACAACGTCGCATATGACAGCAGTGAGGAGAACAACAGACCCATGTCTCTCACAGGTCTATATACACCGTTACTATTCTGTCAGCAAGGCTTAGCTGTAAAGATCTATAACTACATCTTTAAAGCATTGGATCACATTGCCAGAAAAGATTCCTATCTCTTATAATCTAAAATGTGAGAAATTAGTGTTAGAAAAACTATAAAGCCAATATGTTTAGTGTTTCAGACTGTCTCACAAATTCATATTGTCATCGTCATCATCACAGAATAATATAGGAATAATGCTGATTAACAATCAGAACCACTGCCTTTTTCTCTACTTTCATCCTTCTTTCTGTTGCCATCCACTGAATACACATGTGTGTGGGTATATATATTCTAATGTGTAGAATTTTGACAAAAAATTAAATCTAGTCTTTTCTAATTCTTTTCTGATTCCCCTCACACTCGTGCTCAGTTTTTCTTCCGCACATATGCAGTATCATATGAAATGGATTTGTTTAAAAACAAATGCCAAATTTTAACTGTTAAATATTGTTCTTTTTTCTACAGACATTTAGTAACTCCTTCCAACGATACTGATCTATTGTTTCTCACTGGTAAGAGTGGTGAGCCTTTACAGAAAAAAAAGAGACACACAAACGTTAGAGAAAGATGAGAGACACTCCTTGATTTTTAAGGTGAATAGCCTGATTTATTTGATTTATTGCAAAATGGCAATAGGATTTTGAGAATGTAGATAAGAAGTCATTGCTTTGCAATTTACAGGCAACAGTTGGGCAGGTGTGAATGAGACACCCAACTGCCAGACTTCAGGCAGTAGAATGATTTAAAAGGTGCCTGACCACTCTTGAAAGACGTGGAACCATTCTATAAAAGCAGTAAGAGCAACATGATGTACACTGCTAATCTAAAATTGCACCGTCCCTAGAGAGTGGAAGCACTTGGCCTTCAGCCTCGGTTCCCTAACAGGTGTAGTTTATTGTCACAGTTAAAACATAGTTAATTCTCTAATATTATTGTGTAGTGAAATGTTAATCACCACAAATGTAAAAACCCTAAACTTTTACATGAAGTAATTCAGTCCAAAACAATAGCATAATCTACCTAACTATATAAAAAACAAGTATATTAGAAAATACAGTCCTGTAACCAAATTACAGACAGTATGCCCCACTGACATAATCGTAAAACTATTCGGGGCTCGGTAAAACATTGAAATAGTATTATTTTTCCTAAATACTGATAAGCAGCTAAAAGTATGGTTTATTATATAAATAACATGCACTTCTTCAGATATGTTGTGGGTTTGTTAGATTATAAATATAAAACAGATAAATAAGCTCAGGTCCTATATTCACTTACATGCTCTCAGTGTTCCAAAAAAGGTGTAGGATGTACACAGAGGAATCAAAAGACAAATTCTGTGACATTAGGCATGTTTAAATTTACATCCAAGTTTAAGCAAATCTCATATCAACAGAGCCTGTCAAAAATATTTATAGGACGCTTTTAGTGGGGGAAGAGGGTTATTTTGTTAGACGAGACTAGTTGATAGGGGTGTGTCAATTTTGCATGATATTAAATATTGTTTTAATGTACTGTTCTTTTCCATATATGCCACAGTTTCAACACAAAACTATCTTTAATAAAACCAAATTTTTAGAGTTTGGAAGACGGGGCAATTTTGATATTGTGACATTCTCTTTCAATTTAGCATGAAAGCAAACACTCTGCATCAGAACCTTCACTGCCTATATGCTCTTACACACAGGAAAGTGCATATTAAAAAATCCTGCTTCTGCTGAAGGGCGTATCTAAACCATTCTGGGATGTATCCAATTTCTGATATAACAGTATTGATGTTATTTCGATCTCAACTGGGTCTCGCCTCTATTTCGGAAGAAATATTGACAGCTACTGAAGGGCAAGCAGCTTTTTTACCAAGTAAAAGAACCAGCCACAAATGGAATGAGAGATAAAACTATAGTAAAATATTAAAGGAAGGAAAAGATAGAAGGTTAATCTTAAAAATACAAATATATGCTTCACAAGGAAATAGAAGGTAATTGCGCCTGTAAATTGCACAAGCTAGCAAATGCCTTTGAATCTTCATCTGTAAACTTCACTATCTACCACATAAGGTCTACGTTTATAGTAATTTGGTTTAGACCTTAGGTACGGAACTCCTGACATGGCTGCTTACTGGCAGGAATACCAAATGCTGCAATAAAAGTGCTTCCCTTTTCTTAAGTCTGTCAATCTCTTTATAGAAGAGAGACTACTTTCTATGCTACTTTCTATACATAAAGAATCATACTACTTTCTATGCGTAAGGAAATCAACCTTACGTTTTATTCACATGCTACACACTGACATTAATAGTTAAATGAAGCTAGGCAGGAGACTCTGCTATTACTAGACTCTCTAATTACTTCCAGCTGAAAAAAAGAATGTCGTCTATGATAAAAACTAGATTACATGAATAAGCTTTTCCACTATGTAGGTTTTTGGGGAGGGGTGGGGGTGCCCATGTGTGTGCTGTCAAAATTTAGAACATGAACTTCATACATTGCCATATGTTTATGCCTAAAAGTTTGGTCAGCAGTCTCTCTCAGTAAGACTGTAGTTGTCATGAGCTGTCTTAAAGAACCCACTAATGCATTTCTTCAACTTTTTTATAGTTCTTATCACTTTTAATAATTTTATTATCAATGCCACACCATCAAAGTTGTTTGGGTTTTTTTAATTATCACTGACAAAAACTGCATTAAAATAGAATTAAGCTGAACTTCAGGAAAATGCTGGCATACTGTAACTGCACCACCACCAGCTCTATAAATCCAGCACTATCCAACTGCATTGAAGACAGTGTGAGAGCTGATATGCATTTGTTGCAAATGTCATTAAAGTTCATGGCTTTATTTATTAACATTATAGTTCCGAGTCAGACAAGGTATATGATAATCTGTAGAAGTAAACATTCAGAACCCTCAGATTACACATGATTTTTTTTTTCTGAAACACATCCTATCTTTTGGGTTTGCTTCTGTCTCACCCAAGAGCTCATTAAAGGGAAGAGCTAAGGCTCTGTGAATAACTCTAGTCATCTCTTCTGTGTTACTGCTAGGAAGTAGGCAGAATATATTCATATTTGTGAGAATGTTGTTTGCAAGAACAGATCAGGCAGGCACCGCAAAAGATTACAGGATTTTATTTGATTACCCAAAAGCATAGATTTGAGATGTCAGTGGGGGAACTGGAGAATTGCAACCACCTCAGTAACCAAGGACATGAAAGGAAGCACAGTCGGCACCACAAAGGCACTATGTTCTTGCTCTACTATACTTCCTAAAATCTCTGAGCAGAGGGCTGTCTTAATGTGACCTCAAAAAAAAAGTATTATTAGATATTGAACGGAAATGTTGAACATTTTCCAACATCAGGGACAAGGTGCTCTATAACTCATTCAGTTCTTTCGCTTCAAGCCAACCAGAACTCAGTCTCTCAGATCATCTTATCAAGAGTCAGGAGCATCTGTTATTTTGCGTGCACTGTACCTTAAACAGTATGTTCAAATCGGTTGTAATTACTGCTAAGGACACTGCTTAACTCAAGACAGAGCAGAAGGACATACAAAATACGTATTTTCTGATATATCGGAAAGCGTGAACATATGCCCAGACAAAATTTACTGACATTAATCAATTAGTAAGCTCCTTTCAGAATGAGGGACACAGATTGTGCAAGGCTTGCATGCCTCTTTGGAGTCAGTTTCAAAGGTTTTGCAGGGAAGCAAAAGCTCGTAACCTAAAAATTTATCCAAAGAGAGTACTGTAAACACCACATTTTTCCAGAAGAGACCTAGTAACGGCTTCCTTGCTTGGCCAGTCTCAAAAAAGTATTTACATGCCATCCTCCTGTGCAACAAGTGATATCAGTGGATGCCACTATCATCTGTTCTGCGCCAAAAGGGTGATACTGACTCCAGGCAGAGTCTGCTAGGCAGAGACGTGTTCTTTTAGCATCTGCTGGACACACACTGTCAACGGGAACTAGAAAGTGGTTTTTGGAAACGAATGCCACCATTTTGGGTCTAGCAGTTCATGGCGAGCAAGGATGCCGGAGGGAACAGGAATATTCATCATCACCTAAAACTGTCCTACGATCACACATGATCTTTAACACATTTATATACTACAAGTCTGATATATTCCATGGAAGGAAAAAAATACTCCATTCTCATGTATTTAAACAATTAATGTAATTTTTAGTTCCATGTTTCAAGATTGTATGGAATTAAATATTTTTGACAGATACATAAGTACTGTAATGCATAAAATATATCTATTATCAGAGGGAAAGATGAAACTGTTAAGAACATAATTACCGCTACAGAACTATTTCTCAGAAAAGGTCACTATATTGGAACAAGGTCTTCAGACACAGATATCTTCAAACAGGACTGTCAGAATTCCTCATCTGAAATAATACCAACTGCTGAAATTTTGATTTTTGGCATTTGACATTTGAGTGGCTCAGTTTCTGGGTTTAGCAGAGCAGAGCCCAAGTTAATAACCTGCTTGCAGCTGGCCTGCCTCCTCATGGAGCCAAGTCAGGGCCTGTAGGCTTATCAGCTCCTTGCCGTGCAAAAGCAGCTGCTGCAGATTCAGGACCGTATCTGGACACGGCACAGCCCCATCCGTGCAGCACTCGACCCGAGCTAACAGCCACAGCACAGGTCATCTGCACCACAGACCATGTGTGGCAAAACTGGCAATTGTCTGTAAACAAAATTCCTAAAGGCGAGGCCAAAAGAATTAAAGGAAAATTTCTAACAGCAAACAATTGTTTAACCCAAGCATGGTTAACACATCCTGGAAACACAACGTGCTCTTTGTGCTTACCCTTTTGCTATCTTTGTTCATGATGTGCCTGCACACATACACAGCAGAATGTGTTTATTCATCTTTTTCTCAGTTATTAACTTCTCTCCCTCATAATAATTCTCTTTACCCACAGCAGTTACAATTTATTTCATGACTACATATGATATTTCTGCCATTTCTCTTTATGCACAATTCCTGGTTTATGCACTTCTCTGGCTATTGAGCATACAAGGAATCTCTAAGGTTTCCAAAATTTAAGAACACCTGTATGGCGAGCCAGAGACCTGCAGAATGGCGCAATACCTAAACGCTAGATATCAATTTTTTTTATTATAGCCCTTCAGTTTTCAATATTTCAGTAAGGGCCTTTTTCAGTCATCAACTGTAGTACAGAATAGAGATAATTGTTCAGCAGTCATTCAAGAAATTGAGATTTCGGTGATTTATTCATAAGGCTGCACACCGACATGAAACAAGCTTTGTCTGACTCAAGACCACCTTTTTCTACGCATTACCACCCCCCTACACTACCACCCCTCCAAATTACACAGATTAAGGCTTGACTCAGTAAGCCTGTCTTACCCAGCCTGTGGTTTATTAGGCACGGGGAGATCAACTGTCAAAAAATTAAAAATAGAATAAACACACAAACATCATTATGGTTGTTCCCACACGTGGTAAATTATACACATAGTTGAGGACCATCTCTTACATTAGGACACTAAGTCATAACTTTTATTACCAAATTTTTTATTAAAATGGTTGCAATTTAAAATGGTAACATTTTATCTATCAAAACAAAAAGTACAATTTTTATCACCCTGTGGCTAATAGTAATGGCATACAAGATGTTTTATGGATCCTTTTCCAGAAAGACTTAAATTTTTTTTTTAAGCTTACAGGTACTTGATAAAGTGCATTAAATAGATTTTTCCAGACACAGTGTGTCCCGTATGTCTGCATGAAACAGGAGGCCCCACTAATTCATTTTTCAAAGATACTCTAAAAATAAAACTTGAAAGTCAAAACTGAAGAAAGTTATCAATGTGAAAAAAAACACAGCTATCATGAAAATAACAATAGCCTTAAAAAATAGAACTGTTCTGTAAAATGGCTTCCATGGTGCTGCTCTTTCTCGCTTAGGATGCTGTGTCGCATAAATCTCCGTCACGATGACAATTAATGGCAGAAGGGCAAATATTATGAATAACAGTGTGACAATAAAACTTCCCTGTCAGATTCATCCTGGCTAAAGTATGTTGTACAAAGCATTGATCTGTGCTGGAATTCTGTCACCAAACAAACATAGCAAGTGAGGAAATACTTTCTGCATTTGGAAAAAGACTCCTCAATGAAGAAGGTAAGAAAAATGAGAGCCATTCAAGTCACGTGAGGTTAGAGAATAAAGAAGGGCCTTTGTTCATCAACAGTTAATAAAAGAGAATGAAGCAATTTATATGGCAGAAAAGTTTAAATATATATCCAGAGGAACGGTGTGAATAGACAAGGGTGAAGAAAGATGTAGCAATACACAGATTTGTAATGAATCATCGTCAATATTTTCATAATATATGTTAATGTAACTAGAACACTATGGTTAAGAGACTGTCTCCTTAGTGGTGGTGTTAGACGGAATGGTTGCCATCACCTTATTCCTACCAACAGGCTCATAATTATAAGATTTTTTGCACTTACCTTCTGTATTGCAACTAAAATTTATTTTTCATTTTATGTATTAGTGGGAGACTGAAGAATTTTATTACTAGCTCATTTTCCACAGGTTATTCAAAGCTATGTATCAGCAGCACTCCAGCTTCTGAAATTGTGCACCCTTCTTTCCTCTCCCTACCCCATACCAAGGAATTTTGAAAGCATGGAGTGGAAAGCTGGAAGCAGGGGAGATTCCTACTGACCTCTGCACGCAGGGGTGGGCTGTTTATCTGCTAGCCCTTCCCACCCACAGGAACAACTGAGCTAGGAAGTCCCCAGCCCAGAGAGGCGCAGGGGGAAGACGCTGGCGGGTGCCACCTGCACCCAAAAATT
>NW_009209930.1:56175-78278 GCF_000690835.1 Fulmarus glacialis
CCCCAGCCACTGCCTCCTCCCACAGCTGGTATGAAGTTCTGCAGCTGCTTCTGGTGCCCCTTCCTTCTTCAGCACAAGCTGTATTTTCTGCTCTCTCCCCTGAGAATAACCATTATTTATCTATTTGTGAAAAATGAAAAACAAAAACCCCCCAACTCTTTCCACATTTGAAAAATTCAGGTTTTATCGTATTCATTCATAATATATTTCTTATGTCTTGGTAACAGATGTCATCATGGGCCCATCCAACTCCCAAATCCCAGGAAAAGTAATTTTCCAAAGAGGAAAATCAATTTTTACACTAGCAGTCCAGTGTATCCTTAGGAGAAACATCCAAGTCTCATTTGTATATGAATAAATTATAACTGACGAAATAGGCAAGCAACAGTAATAATGTGCTGGCAGACTGAAACAAAGTTTTCCTGAACTGCTCTCACATATATATAATGCACTACACACCTGCATTTTTTGTTCGCCTTTGAACAACCTGATTTTGCTCTCTGGGCAGGGGAGCTACAGCAGTGTGAAACCAGTGAAAGACAGAGCGCTTCCTTCTGCGCATTTAGCGGCCAAAACAGAATCCAGACCCGCCCCCACCTGGGAGATCCCGCTGTGGCTGTATTCATCTATGAAATGCAAAGCCTGCTTCCTAATTTTATAAAATCCTGATAGGAATGACATCATGACATCTTAAGCCCATCATGTTTTTCAAACATTTTTTGCTGAGAAAACTGGTAGTTCTTTGATTACGAAACATAAATAATCTCAATTCTGGCTGAACTCCAAGACATAACCACTTTCTTCTGCTGTCTCAGCTATTCTCCTGATGTCAAAGACACATTAAAATAAACGTGAACCATATGGCTACCCGGCAGATTACTAGCACTCTTGCATCAATGAGGGCAAAGCAATTCATTGTCACGAGCGCAGAAATATCTCAGGCACATGAAAATTTCAAAAGGCTGGAAAAAACTTGTATGAAGCAGCCTTTTGGATTAAAGCTCTATCTTAGAGCAGAGGAAATGCTGCTTTTATACTCCTACTACCCATTTGTCTGCTTTTTACATACTCTTAGTGCCATATAAACCACTACGGCAAGAAGGATTAACACCATTGTCCACCTGCCCCATGACTTTCCCACGCAGTGTTTCATCAAGTCTAACGCCACAGAACAGCAAAGCCTAATCCATCACGGTAATCCAGGTCAGAACACCACTATAAAACCCAGCTTGCTTCGCAATCTTCATAGAAAACAAAAACTTGGGAAAAGGTCACATTCCAGAAATTGCTTCTGTCTCCTACCTCTCCTTCTACCCCACTACCTCCCAAAAGATGTTTTTCTAAGAGTCTCCATCCACTAAATTTACAAATTTTAAACGCTTAATGATGAAACACTTTTCCTACATGCTGGAAATCCACATTAAGAGGAAATGCTGTGACATACAATATACCCTCCCAAAGAAACATGTAGGCTTGAGGGCAGGGAGGTATTTTCTGAAATGAATTAGAACCTGGAAGTCTTGAAGGGAACTGCGTACTCAGAAAGGCGTAAATCGGATAGTGGAAATTAAGACGGGACAGGGACAATGCTGTGGAACTACCTACCCTACCCTAGTAGCATTTCACTGCTCCCTCCTTCTGGTACCTTCCTCTTGGGTAAAGCCAAAGCTAAATTCACCTCCCAGAAGGGGCTCGATGGGAATGCTTGCCTAATGCTACATTTATTTATGTCACATTTGAAAAGGTTTTTGAAAAATACTAGCTCACAGACACGTTTGACACGAATAGGAGAGGTTTTTCATTCATACTTTAGTTAAACATTTTACCTCACTGTCAGAGCTTTGTCTAAAATCTCACAGAAATGTTAAATTCTTGGGATGCATGCTAAAAGCTGGAATTTTACTGCTAAAATTTCAGTGAAAGCTTTACGTTTACTTCCTCAGCACCCTCTATCTCCAGAACGCTTTTCTGTGACATTCATCATACTAGTCCAGTTTCTCCACTCTGCAAATATAATCAGCCTGCAGGGAGAAGTGGAGACGGTGAACTGCTCTCTGCCTCACCATTTACTCTAAATGCCAGCTGCGGTTTCATAGATTATTATTTCTGACCTTGGCCCCAGCTTTGAACAGTGCGAGGAGGAAAGCCGCTACCACGGATCCTTGCAGGAACACCCATCCATAACAACTGTATTTGTTGAACTCCTAAGACACTACAGGCAATCCTTTGTCCCATCTTATGGGTGACTTCTGTGACCAGCCATTTGATACAAATACAACTACCCATTTAGCTGTCCGTGACTTTGCATTTGCAAACATACTTTGCGTATCTGTCATTAACATCTTCAACAGAAAAATGTTGTTTATATGTTATCTAAGCCAACAAAAACATCATGTAAAGCAAAAACCATCCCTCTGTATAGTATGTGAAATGCACTAATTTATGGGAGAAAACTTTTCAAAAATATAGAAGTAGAATTAGTTGCACAAATCCGTCTAAAAACCAGTGAGAGCCTGCCTCCTAACCCCTCTTTACATTTTTTAAGAACTCCCTCTACAATAGTCGTTATTCCAGATGAAAGACAGCAGGCAAGATCTGTCATGGCATACCCTGCCTTGTCATTCTGTATGAGTATTTGAGTGAAGACGTTGCAATACATTTCACTGCATTTCTTTGCATTTCTTGGTTTTTACTGCCCAGATGAGCCAACTTATTTTAAAATCAAAACCAAGAATCTCTCAACCTGTTTGCATTTCATAACATGAGTCAAAAAATAACAACAAGAACATATTCCTCTTTAACAAGGAAACGCCAAGGCTGGTTGCAGGCAATAGAAATAATTGCAAGATACCATGAAAAAAGAACGCCTGCAGCATTTAGCTACACCTTCTAAGTGTTTTCCCATAATAAGCCAGCATCACCACTTCAACTCATTTCGATTTCTATCATTAACCAGCAGTTAAACACGCAGCTTAGGCTCAAAGCTCAGGTTATGCCTTGTGCTATTGACCTCACACCAAATAAAACTTTATCCTTCACATAAAGGTAATTTAAGAGAAGCTAGACCTTCCTAAGGATTTCAAAAGATTTGATACCTTCTTCCAGGTTCTGCATGGCCACAGAGATGAGGCAATCTCAATATGTTAGCGACTCATATAATATTCAAAGCAGTACTTTTAAGGGCATATGGAAAGAAGTGCAATGGGGATGTATTTGTATTTTCAAATTCCTCGTTATCTTTAACGGTAAAATCAGAAGATGGCGAGAGCATTTAGAGACCGAAGGGTTTTCTCAGAACTCTTACCAACCAGCCACATTCATAATGAACCTAGAATCATAGAATCTCCTAGGTTGGAAAAGACCTTTAAGATCATCAAGTCCAATCATCAACCTAGCACCGCCAAGTCCACCACTAAACCACGTCCCTAAGCACCACATCCACACGTCTTTTAAATACTTCCAGGGATGGTGACTCCACCACTTCCCGGGGCAGCCTGTTCCAATGCTTGACAACCCTTTCAGTGAAGAAATTTTTCCTAATGTCCAGTCTAAACCTTCCCTGGCGCAACTTGAGGCCGTTTCCTCTCGTCCTATCGCTTGTTATTTGGCAGAAGAGACCAACCCCCACCTCGCTACAACCTCCTTTCAGGTAGTTGTAGAGCGCGATGAGGTCTCCCCTCAGCCGCCTCTTCTCCAGGCTAAACAGCCCCAGTTCCCTCAGCCGCTTCTCACAAGACTTGTTCTCTAGACCCTTCACCAGCTTCGTTGCCCTTCTCTGGACACGCTCCAGCACCTCAATGTCCTTCTTGTAGTGAGGGGCCCAAAACTGAACACAGTAGTTGAGGTGCGGCCTAGTGCTGAGTACAGGAGGACAACCTAAGGCATCCAATACCCTTAATGACAGTTTCCTAATTAGAAGAATGACAGAACCTATGATTACAGCTGGCTGCAGGATAACCTTGCTAATGACAGTGATAATGTTAATGGCAAGATACAGATAATCGATGGAGGATATCAACTAGACTGTGTGATGGTTCTACCCCTTGTCAGATGAGCTGGTGCTGGAGATCTCACTTGCCTCTGCAGGTGAAGCGGAGAAGCCTCTGCAATAAAGACATTACTCTGAAAGTTTCAGCTACCCTACACTGAAGTTGAAATGGCAGAGGAAAGCAGCACCTTGTCAAAGTATGTTTCTTAAGAGATAGGAGTTTTTACCAGCACCAAAGTGCAAAAGACAGGACTTGATGAGGTCTTTCCAGGTCTTTCAATTGCATGCAATTCTGCAACTTAAATTTGGATATTTTTCTTTATCAGAAAAATAGATCACGCATTTAGGGGCAGGTACCTCCACAAGGCAGGAAGAATCCCCCACACCTGAGCTGGAGCGTGGAACCCAGCACACACAATCGTAGGAACTGTCAGGGCGTTGTACTGACATCCTGTACGGCAATTCCAAAGACAACTTGCTGCAGAGCTAATGAAACAGAGCAGCGGGATGCCCTAGCTCAACAGGGCAATTTAAAGGAGCCGAAATGGCATTGGGTGTGCTCCCGCCCTGAATTCCATGTACCTCGAAGGAAAAAGGGAGAAAATATTCTTAGTCCTGACTAATACTGTATATGCATGCTTGGACTGCTACTTGAAGATGAACACCGCTCCTTCTGATATAGAGGAGGGGCCATGAAATGGGACAGGTACGTGGACTGGTTAGTAATATGCTTTGGCATCCATTAAGGTAAATCTGCAGTGTGACTAATGGCCTGCTGAATCAAACTGAAATGACCTCAACAGACTGAGAAAAGTAAGTAAAAAAAGATGGTAGGGATTGTATCTGCCAGTGGTAATGAAGGCACTCCATCACCATTTGATAAGAGATTTTAAAATGTGCAGATGTATATACACACATACCTGACCAAGAAAATACTATGCTTATTTATTTTTTGGTTATGAACCTCGTAACAGTTGTCTATGCTTTATGGACTGTAATTTCATTTCCTGACTCAGAAAAAGACGCCTGTAACTTAGGCTAGGGATTTTTTGTTGTTGTTGTTGCTGTCTTGATTTATTTAAATGGATATATCGTTAAAGAAACTACTTATCCCTGTGTAGTAGTCACGACGGATAACACTTAAGGACACCTCAGTCATGCATTTTCTGCCATAACACTACAGGGTTAATTGTTGAGATCAGAGCTATCTTCTGGTGGTTCTGCCCCACCTGAATGATCCACAGCAGCTGTGTGCCTCATTTAGCTGGCAGGTTAAACTGACCTTAAGGCTAATGGAGCAGGATAGCTGAAAGGTTCTTGTTTATCTGGCCCAACACATATTGTTTCAAGGGTTGTGTAAGTACTGAGATGCATCAGCTATTCTAGATAGATTTATACGCAAACTGCCTGCTTGCTGAAGCACTGAAAGAGTTGTAGCTGTAAGTGATTAAAAAATTATCTCTTTGTCAGGTCAATTAGAAAGAAAAAACAAGACTTAGAGGACCACATTAGGCTTTTTTTAAAAGCTCAGTTAAAGAATTAACATACAGATCTTGGTGTTGACTAGAAGTCACCCACAACCCGTGCATTTCCAGTCAATAAGAGTTTATACTGAACTTCAGATTTACTTATATGAAAACGGACCAGAAGGAAGCAGTACACAGGATCTGACGGTGTCTCACAAAAGAGAAAAGAAAATGGTACAAAGTGTCAGGAAATGGCTTAGAAAGATAACCTCCATCAAGGAGGTACACAGGCATGTAACAGAGGCAAGGAATCTGGCCAGCCTTTCTTCTGCACTGGCTCTTTTCAGTCTGTTTACCGAAAAAGTCTCACAGAACTCTTCCTTTCCATATGCCCTCAAAAGTACGGATCCAAATATTCAACATAGGAAAGCTCTTATCTTTTATTTTAGGAAACAAATGTGTTCATTCAAAGAATGAACAAAACACCTTTCAATGTACACTGTTAACAGTTTCGTTATTGTACAACACATCTGCATGTAGTTTTCGAGTGAGCGTCACTTAGCAGCTCTGAAGACACCTATATTCATGAGATAATGAACATTGACAATTTCCACATACTCTGCTTTGACAAGACAGGGACAAGTACCTCAGTAGGGTCAGTTCATTTTTTATCACTTCCTAGAACTCAAAATATGCTTTTTCAAATAATATTGTTTAAAAAAATCTAAATGTTTAAAAAAAAAAAATCTAAGTACATGCAAAGAAAACTGCTCCTGCCCTGAAGAGCATCCAACATCACACACACAACTGATGTCAACCAATACAAACCAAAATGAAAACAAATCCTGTGTGTATAAAAATTTCACCAATTGGCCAATTAAACATTCTTTCCAGAATCAAAGCACATGAAGACTCAAGAAAATGTGAGAAGAATACAACAAAATAAAAATCCAATCTCAATGAAAGACCTGTTTTTTCTAGAGGTAGTCAATTATCAAGTTAAAAATGTCTTTCAGCATTTGTCAAGTATCTTTACTCCTCTGCATTTATTTTAAATATAAACATGATTAATTTTTGTTGCAAACACATATTAACTTTTACTATCATACATCATTACTAAGACTCACCTTTGTAGTGCAGAGTTGCTTTTATATATAGCAGATGTGCCTAAGGCTAGCTAAGTGATTTTTCTAACACTGCTCAATTGGTAAATGTCGATTGTGTAAACAGGTAAGTAACTGATATGCTTTAATATTAAGAACGAAGAAGGTGGTGCAAAATCTCACTTGCAGCGTTTCAACAATAAATTAACAAAATCTGACTTCCCCATCAGGAGCAATATGGAGTGTCCTTGGTAAAGTTACAAAACAATGATGCACACTGGCAGAGAGTCTGGATGCAAGATGCAAGTAATTAGATAGGGATAAAACCACCTTTCCATTCTATACTTCACCTTAGCATCAACATCCTCTATCTTCTTACCAATAAAAAATTATCATCTTTGTCAAGGTCCTGCAAGTACGCTGCATTACAGTAAGAGCAAAGCCGAATGTTAGACACTGAAAGATGCCACATTCCAGTGGCACAGAAACTAGTCTCTGAAGAGGAGAAAACTCTCCTCTTTTCATTGAGGACCTTGAGATTTGCCTGGTCAAATGCAGCACGAAGGCCACCTGTTCAATTCTTTTCTTCCCAAACCAGCCTTAAATAATACTGGGATTATTCTGTACTGAATTTAGACTGCTGCATCTATACTAAAGACAACTACTTTTAAAAAAGTAGTATCAATGCACATGCAAACAATTTACTCTTTCTATTTCCGTATTGCCAACTGATATATATATGTATTTAAAAAATTTAATATGCACAATTTCTATGTATGTGTGTGCGAGTGCGCGCAAAGATAAAGATTTATTACTCTGGCCACAAATATCTCAGTTATATGGATCATTAATCATAACACTGAAATGCTATAGTTTCCCTTACGGATTTTATTCAAAGACTAAATTACTTATTGTGTCAATTACAATCAAAGCTTATTGTTTCATGCATGTATTACAACTTCCAAATTTCTTCCCTGAATTACGAGCCTTCTTTGTATTATCTGTGTATTCACAATAAAATTGCTGCCTTCTATGTGAGTGGCAATGACTGATGTAAAAGGACTGCTTTCAGTCTATGGTGAATAATCATTTAAGTCGATAAACACATGCAAAAATTAAAAGATCAGCATGCAGATAATATTGTCACCAAGCTATTTCTTAATACTACCAAAGAGATTTACTGGGTCACTTAGTCCTTTGCGGCATTTCAATAAAATAGGTCCCCTACCAGTACTGCATCTCAAATATAATATACCACATCAAGATTGTTACATGTAAACACGTTTTAAAAGTTGTGCCTGTGTAACCCTTTGCGCAGGAGTGTCCCATACTAGAGCAAAGAGGATTCGGACCCTCACATCCAAACCCTATCTCAAACTGCCCAGCAGCATGTGATACGAATGTTCTTATAACTGATTCGTAGACGAATCAGTTATAAGAACATTCGTATCACATGCTACGAATGTGATTTCTAGGCACAATCTAAACCACATAGTTATAGATCACATTATATATGGGTAGTAAAGAAAACACCTTTAGAGCCACTAACTCCAGTGGGGAGATCTATATGCAACAGAGTTGAAGGAGGCAAACCCCTCCTTTTAAAACATGCAGTTCACTATTAAAACATTATAATCACCTAAAACAAATATCATAAATGACAAATGTAAACTGTAAATTCATTCTTCCTAGATATATACGCTGCATACATAGCTTTGCTAACTTAAAACCAAATTCTTACCTGTTCACAAAACCATTGCCTAGTACAGAGATACCCTTCCCTACATGAAGAATAGAAACTATTGCAATAATGTGTCCCACACACAATGTTCTCAGTTCCAAATAAAAGAAAGCTTATTATTTTCTTTGGAGACGAACTCTCACCAATACAATACTGCAGATAGCTGACAGCTGCACTACACTTATCTAAGGAAAATAAACAAACTTACCTAAAGCACCTTCCACACAGTACCTGTTTGAAATACCTTAAGCACAACTCCCAACATTAACTACAAACAGCTACATAACTGAAAGAGCAAATAGGTAGGGAACTCAAAGTGACTTCAAATTTTTACAATGACAAGTAGTTTTATATAGTTAACAAGAAGGCAAAAGGGTGCAAGTTTGCTAAGTCATTTTGAGCAAGTCACAAACTGAACACCACAGAGAGTCCATTTTATCATCTGCTCAATTTAAAATCATCATGTTTATCTAACCATAAAATTTATTTGATTTTGAGGAACAGGAAGAATTCTTTAGATACACCACTTTAGTACTTACGGGTAAAATGATTAGAAGTGGATGGATTGACACTATCACCACTGTCAGCACTTTCACTGCTAGAAATGTCATCATCTGATTCCCGCACAGAGGAACAAGGTGAGGAGCCATCAACTTCTTCAAACTTCCTCTTTAAAATTCCACTCATCGCTGCAATGCTGTCACATGCACCTGTAACAGGAACAGAGGCAATGAGGCACTGAAACATTCAACTGCAGAATATGCAGTCATAATCTCCAAAGTCATTTTTACTTAGAAGTACTAATAAGTTGCCACTTCTGGTCTTGAATAACCATTTAGTATAAAATTAGATATAATTAATTAGGAGACAGTGAAGCCATAGGAAAGAAAAAAAGCATCAGAAGTCATACCCTAACTTGACATGTATGGAGATAGTTATTTTGCTGGAATAATGTGTAACAGATTGCTTTCAGGGAGTGTTTTTCCCACTTTGATGTCAATAACATCCCTGATTTCTAGGTTATGTTGTGAAATTTCCAACAAGAAAAAAAATGGGAGTTTCTTTTCAAACACCCTCACTTGGTCGCTCCCTTGGCTGCCATGGGAGGAAGAAATGTTCACAATCAGGGATGAAATTACATTAGAAGAAATAATTCTGAACGCTACAGTTCCCATTGTCAAATATACGTGATCTAATCAGTGTTCACATCACCCCTATAAGAAATCCATCTGATAATTCCAGTATTATGGACAGATAAAAGACAAGAAGTCACAAAGACCATATACCAATTTAGTGCTCAATAAATGCCTGGAATTCAGGAATTCCCCACTCCAGTCAAAGACACCAATTGCCTCCCGAACTTTCTCCTTCCCACATTAAGAAATGAGATGCTTAATATACTCCCAAGGCTGAGTAGAAGATTATAAAGCAAAGTATTCAAGCAGAAATTTAGCAGCAGAGGTAGAAATATAACATGAATTGCACGTAATTAAGGAGAAAGCGTACCCTTAACTAACTGAGGAGAGATCAAGGACAGCTGGAGCTTGCTCAGAGGACACGCAGCTGCCACCATGCTGCCCACAGCACTGCAGAGGCAAGCAGTGCGGATACTTATCCAGGCAAAAAGTTTGTCTAGGATCGATGACATGCTAGACTCGCTGAGTAGGACACACAACCTAGCACTACGGACTTACCACAGGCTTCTGCCAAATCCTACTGAAAGCAAGAAAAAAAAAAATGTGCATTCCTCACTGAAACAGAACTTTTTAAATCCCTGCAGCTACTTTTAGGACTCATTAATTCCAAGCCAGCTGCATTCTGTTCCATCCAGGAAGTTGGACTAGACAACCTCCAGAGCCCCCTTCCGACCAACATTTCTATGGTTCTATGCTTAAAAAAAAAAAAATCTGTCAGGGAGCTAACATATGCTGGGCTAAATGACTACTAGTAAGAAAGACAAGGTGAAGGCAGAGACTGCAGTACCGGCCATACTGTTTAACAATTAGCACATTTCAGAGTTTTGGCCCAGGCCACCTCGCATTCTCCTGGATAGCGCCGGATGAAGCAGGTGCCAGAACCATTCCCAGCAGGCAGGCTGGATGAGGGCACGCGGGTTTTGGCAGAGGGCTGACAATTTAGCCACTGTGGACAAGAAGTGTACCCTGCCACTTGGCAGCAGAAGCCAGAGAACACTGTCCTTAGCCTGCATCTTTTTTATTTTTTTATTAATATACACACAGACTTAGTGATGTAGCTGCTACGTTCTCACCCTGTAAGCACAGCACTTCAGTAGATCCTCTGGTATCTTTGGGCACACTTAGTCTAGTACCAAGCAGTTTCAATGTATCCTATGCATCCTATAGCTCCCTTCCAGCCCCAACACCAGTCTCCTTCCTGGAAAAAACAAAGCGACAGTGTGAAGAGGTTTATAACCAACTTGTGGCCTGATATGAAGCTTGAACAGGATAAAGGTGGGTATATGAAGCTAAAAGATACAAAAAAGAAAAATTTAAAAAATTGATGGGCTCACCAGGTTACAGAGTCTGTAGGACTAATTTAAAATCATAATCCAGCAAACACTGAAGCCTGTCTATAGGAAATCCTGGGACTGAGGTGGCAAGAGTATCATGGTTTCATTCCAGTGCAACAGAAAGTTAGTTCTAATTACTTGTTTTGCTTTGCTGACAAAGCGTTTTACATTGTCTGCCAGCTCCTGAGCACAGCAGGAGGGAGTTATGGGCAGGTTTAAAATTGCCTTTGTAAGTCAAAACTAGAAATCACAGATACATTATACAACATTTTTATGATATTATTTAATTACAAGGACTAGAACAGAAGTTTTGTAATAAGGGAGTTCGTTCACCTCTTAGGAAACAAAAGCTCTGAGAAGCACATACATGATTGCACCAAGTTTAATATCCTGTCTCCAGCAGTAGTCAGTATTTAACGCTTCAGCGGAAAGCAATGGGATGAGAAATCCAGCCACAACCACTCCAGATACACGGCTCTGCTTCCTCATCCTTGCAGTCAATTTCCCCTAAGCATAAGGCTGAAATGTTGCTATATGACAGCGCACAGCGTCTTATAAATTCATTTGACTTGCCCTCCTGAGGCAACAAGTTTCATATTAGTTTATTGGGGGGGAAAAACCCACAACAAAACGCATCTCCCGAAACTATAGCCACAGACCCTTCAAAATCACAGCAGTTTCAGTCTTTATGATATTTTGGACAGTGAACAGCAGCAGAAGCATGCCAGTGTCTAGCAGCATGCTATACTAGATAGAACTCCACACATACAGGTATTCCCCACAAAGTGGAAATAGCTGAAGAGAAGTCACTGAGGTCTTCTTGCTGCTTTATAGTGATATTTCCGTTTCAATCACCAATAGCGATTATCTTACATGGGAGGTGCAGTGCATCTGCTGATTCTGTACGGAATTAGGAAATGCCTTTATACTTGGGGGGGGGAGGTGCAGGGAGGGAATGGCAATGGAGGTGTAAATGGAACTGCAGCATCAAGTTACTCATCCCAAAGCTGAAGAGTCTGCCCGACTGCTGCAGTTGCCAGAAAGCACCCGGCGTGTTACACTCTCAATCTCACAGCTGTGCAACCCTTAACAGCCTGCCTCTGGAGAAGTCCCCAGGCTAGCATAGCCTCTTGCTGACACTATTCCACTTTTAATGTGGTAACTGAAGTGTTCATCAGCCAGAACAAGGAAGAGAAAGCGAGCAAAAAACTGTGCAGGTCTGAAAATACTTGCGCACTCAGTTACTATTCAAACAGATTCTTCCCAATTCTGAGTTAATGATTCCCAGAACAAGACACGGATTCCCATCAGAAGGTACCCAACTCTTGAGAGTAACGTACAGGGCGCACTGGTCCCTGATACAGCCATCTTGAGTCTGCTCTGGGAACTGGTGCCAGATTCCCTAAGGCCAGAAAATAGAAGCAGGGGTGTGATGTGCAATCTCGACAGGTACGCATTGCCACGCAACACAGTACGGCCACCACCAGTCACACCTGCCCAGTCTCCCCCTTGCAAGGGCACAGGGGCATACAAATGGCTGATTACTGTCTGTTGACTGAGAAACAGCTGCTTTCAATTGAGAATCCAGTAACTTTCAAATGACCCCAATGCCTTGTCTTTGACCAGTCCTCAAATCAAAACCCCTTTCCTACTAGGGTCTGCCATCTGTCACCAAACTGTCTCCTTCAAAGGCATCTGAGCTTTTTCAGAGTCTCACTTTCTCACTTCAAAGTTCTCCTAGCCTAAAGGCCGCTTCTGCACGTACCCAGAAGTTACAGAGATTTGAGACGCCTGAATAACTTCATGTCCAGGTCTCCCTGGAGCCTGGAACTTGGTGTTCTTCCAAGCAAGGTGTCTAAGAATGAAAGGAAAAAGTAGTATGAGTGCACAGCATGTTGAAAAGGAAGAGGGACAGACAGCTTGGGCCAGTGTCAAACCCATGAGTGACTGTTTATGTACCCGAAGGCTGGTCAATACAGTACAGCACTTGGCATGCTACCTATGCACGCTCTCTTTGGACTATGAATCGTGGCATTATTTTCTATGCAGTGAAACAGTTTCCACCTCAGCAAAGGACTAGGGTGCTCTCTGCTAAGCTATAGCTTAGAGGCAGCAATTACCGAACAACGGATTCAGCTCTCCAACATCCTGGCGAGTTCCTTAGCTGTTAAACTACTGTGTAAATTACAGGAAAGCCACGCAGCAGCAGATCTTTACAAGAAAGATATGTTTTAAGAGGAAGAGTGACCTATGCTCTGTTCTAGAAAGGGAAGGTTTATGCGCCTGCCTTCAGGAGTGGGCACTGGACTGTGACTGCGGAGCACAGGGAGCTTCCATAGCGAACAGCTGAGCTGTGGTTCCATGCTGAAGGGTAACCACCCGGACGTTGGGGATTAAAACATTTAACTCTCAAGCATCTAACCTCTAATTGCCTTGCTTCTTATTTCATTAAGGGGACATGACTTAGGGACTAATCCTGAAACCTTACTCAGAAGTAAAAGACCTGTGGTCCTCAATGACCACAGCCTATCTTTACCAGATAAAAGTATTCATGCTCAAAGAGTCGTTGGAAGGACAGGGTATTTTACAGCCACCTCGACACTGCTAGGGAACACACGCTCCTCCCTGCAGTACGGCACTGGGCCTCTGCATCAGCAAACGAGCTCTGCTGGCACTGTAATTTTGCCTTGTCTTCAAACACAATGGGATTCTGATCAATTCTAAAACACTTTAACAGGAAATGTTTGAAAAACGAAGCAGATGTATTAAATAATAGGATCCATGGGGGAATGATAGCTTGGCCTGTTCATTTTCAAAATTCTTTTTCTGAACATTGATCCCTCTCCCCTTCAATGAAAGGCAATTGGATTCCTTTACCTTCTGGCCACCTTAAAATCAACTTGGCTCTCTTAATACCCTTAATTACATCTTTAAAACGTTAAGTTTGCCTATCACAGATAACGTAATGTCAAGATTACAATTTCAATATTTAGTCAGAACTTCCCTGTGAGGAAATATACCTTATACTACACAATGCTTCCTTTAATTGAGAAAGCATTAACACTTGGAATTAGAGTGACACAGTATTTAGTTGTAGCCTACATGCTTTCTTTCAAAAATATTTTCAGCCATTATGACTTCAAATGCGGAGGAAGTGAAGTGTAAGTGTCAACAACGAGACTGCCAAGGGGACGGTCAAAAGAAATGGCTACAACAATTTAAATGGCTAAATAAATATAGGCTAAAAGTCAAGTCAAGGGTAAAGATATAAATTCATACTGCTTCTGGCAGGAATCAATTATGCGGGCTATTCTGACCTCTAAATATATTCTTCTGGAAAGGGGAACATGAAGAGCTTGGTCTTATTCTCTGACTTTTTGCCCTTTTTCTCTCCTCTCCTTTTCAAGTTTCATATGTACCCTTGTGTATGTTTAAACTCGGCAAAAATATTTAAAAAGTGAGAAGAGACAAACTGTTTTATCTGTGTTAAAAATAATAGTAATTTAAAAAAATCTTGCAACTACAGTGGTTGAAAAGCACTCTCACTCCCAAGAACTTTAATTAAAAGACTTGAAATTTTTAGTGGAGACATCTCTCAAATACCAAAGATGTGCCTAAACACGTGAAAATTTGCCTGTATTAGTCAGTTTTTGAGAATGACGATAAGGACTGAATAACAGCACAATGGAAGAGGTAAAACTGGAGAGAGAAAAAAGATGAGAAGGGATTGAAGGCTTAAGTAAAAGGTTATAAAAAAACTCCTTTTCTACAGGAGTTGGGCTCTGATCCAAAAACACTGAATTTCAAGTTTCCTTCACTGTTTAAGAGAAATATAAATGAAATAGCAAAGCCATACGCTGTCATGATCACTGGAGGCCAGTTATAAAGGAGAAGGTAAACAAAGCAGACATAAAAAAATATGGGTGTCCTCCAAGTTGGGTGTTATCATGCAGCAGGTATTTATCTATGCTATGTATCTGAACATAGAGCTAAAGATCTGCATGAGCTCTGCTCACTTTGTACAAGCCAGCACAATCAGCAGAAGCAGATCAGTTGTACTAATATACTCAGCTTCTCAGCAGAACTCATCTGTGAAGCAGAATGCTGCCCTAATACAGTTAGACCATTTGCAGTACTCTTGTGAAATGTATTCTTAGCTTCAATAGGCATCTCTGAAGTGTAAATACACATTGCTTTGAATATCAAAATAAATACACAGTAAAGGGTCATAAGATTGCAAAAATTACACTATTTGCCAATTATTTGTTGCTTAGCTCTACAAATTTTGTTGCTCTACTAACATACGTTTTCTTTTGTCACACAGTGGTAAAATTTAATTATGTATACATGGTTAATGTAGATGTTTAATATGCTTTAACAAATATTGTTAATAAGAATTCATTGCATAGGTAGCATGAAAAAATGGTCTTAGCTTGTTATGCAACAAATCCTGAGATATTAAAGAACTGCCCGTGCACAGCCAGCAGCCATTTGTGTTTTAGTATTGCTGCAGCGTTACACAATAGGCACGCTCAGCACATTCCCTAACGGAGACTGTTTCAACTTTCCCCTCCTTAATTCAGCGTTCAAATTCCAGCTTGGCAGATGGTTTTGTCCAACCCGATGCCTTTGTCTTGTCACATCCACCCAAGACAAGGCACAGCTGCAGGATTACCTTCTCCTATGCCTATGCAAGCACTGACACGAATCTGGGAGCTCCAGGAGCCTCCAGGTTTTCAGTGAGGGAGAACAGGGAAACTGCTGTGGAGCCCCTGATACTAAAATGGCCAGATCATGTTCTTCCAACTTCAATAACAAGTCATTTAAAACTTACAGTATGAGCTTGGTTCTTTGCATCTGAAAACTTACAAGCAGTTAATCAAAAGATTTTGGTTTGATGGGCTTTTTATTTTTTCATTTTCTCTTTTTTTAAACAGCAAAACCATAAAAATCTCCCATAACATGTTGTTTTTATCTTTGCAATAAATGTTAAAATTAGAAAGAACATGATTAACCCAATTCTCTAATACCCTCACAGGGCTGCGTGCATTTTTAATTCACCAAATAAATATTTGGCACAGCTATTAGTAGCAACTTGGTGATAGATTGGCATCTCTGGCAGCCCAAAACACTTCTTGAAGAGGTTACTCTGTGGCTTTTTTCTACTGGGAAGCTGAAAGAAAATGGTAGAAACTAAACAGTAGCTCAAAAATACCAGAAAACCAATTATTTTCTTCAGCAGAAATATTTGAGGAAAAAAGAGCGTATGAAGCAGGCCCCTACAAACAAAAACAATTTTGGCCAGAAGCCAACATTCAGTTGCAACCAATGAAATGAATATAGCTCCATGGCACGACAGTAAAATCATGACTTCATTCAATGCTTGGCCTCAAGTGAAGCCAAAATTAGTAAAAAGATGTTTAAGTGCATCTTTCTCCCTGGAGAATAGAGTCAATAAAAGTATTCGTACTGGAAAATATAAATTATTAATATCTACTGGAAGACTGTGATGTTTTGAAACTACTATCTTCAAAAATAGCTTTATGGCTATAATAATTCAAGCCTTCTATCTAAATCAAGGACAATGCACAACCAACATACAATGTTACAATGTGCAGGTTTAATGCACACCCAAGACAGTCCTAAGTAGGCATTTCAGGCCCACAAAAAACGACATTTGAAAATAAAAGATGTAAAATTAGTATTTGTTTCTATTATTTGCTTTTTGACTTTTCACCATAAATGGAGTATCTATTCAACCAGGAAAACCAATATGTTTATTTAAAAAACCCTGAAGATTTTTAGCAATAGTATTATTTCAACAATAAACACTGATGGGGGAAATTCACCAAAAAAACCCGTAACATGCACAACAAATTACTGAATGCAGGAAATAGTGAATTTATACAATACCACAACTGATAGGATTCCTCCTGCCACTAACACATATGTAGAGTGTTGACAACTCACTTTCTCTTCTAGGTAAAAATAAGCTACTCAATTATCAGCTAGAAAATACAAGTAGAATTTAATTTCAAGTTTACAAAAAAAATATTCTGATAAACAAACAGAACTTGATTCTTTATGGATTTGCATCTTCTGGATGGGATTACCTGAGGCACAGTAGGGATTTTGGTTCACTGATGGTCTTCCCCAGGATCGTGGTTGTTTAATGCATTCCTCTGTATGGTTACTCTGATAACCAGGGATTTAGTCATAGTGCAATTTTTTTTCACTGGGGTGAACTAAAAATCTCTCTCTTTTCCATCTCACCACCCATTTGCACAATACTTGAAGAAGATCTACTACTTCTCTTTCAAGCTCAGCTGAAATGAGGTAACGGGTTAAAAAAAACTAATAAGGAAAATACGATAGACATATCAGACAGTATGATAGGCATAGAGAAAGCATAACTGTATAAGCCTAAAGATCAGCTATACTAAGATTTCAAATTCCCAAATTTAGTGACCACAGCATCACAGAATGAGATGGTTGATTTTTATGAAGAGAGACAAAACATGCGTAATCAATAAACTAAAACATTTCTCTGTAAGCCAGTACTCTTCTCAGTGATTTCAATGACTAACAACCTCAAAAAGGTAGGATTTTTAAAGCGCATATTCAATTACAGCCAATCATTCCAATAGTAACTTCATACTTTTGGCCAGCAAAAATTACACATAGGTCCTTACTCACCGTGCGTGTGTACCTTTGTATACTTGACACAGTATGTGTCGAGTATACAAAGGTACATGAAGGAAGGGTATAAGGTGTTACCATAACATGAATGTGTAAAGCTACAGACCACAATAAGACTGACCTAAAATTAGATCCCGATTGTGTTAAAATTGAACGTTGACTCTCTTCTCTTTTTTCTAGTACTAAAGAAAAGCTGGAGTTTATGGCTGTAGTGACTTGGCATCATAATAAACACGTCTAAAAATCCCTTCCAGTTCACTTTATAATTCAAAGCTGAAAACTCTTCCAGAAGGCTGACAGAAGAGCTGCAGGTCTAATAACAAGTATGTACCCATCCAATTCCCAAGGCACTCTTGTCACCGAGACAGTGATGAATAGAAACTAAGCAGCTAGCCCATTCCCATAGCCTTGCCTGACTTGTAAGCACCTTATGACCATTCGATGACATCTCAGCCAGAGGACTCTGCTGGGACAAAATTAATTATCTGCCCTACGCTCTCCTGAAAAGCACTGCTGTGAAGGTATGTGGCTTCCACTTTCAACCCGAGGTATTTTTTTATTTGATATATTTTATGATATCTTGCTTTATCAAGTCTCTGATTATTCTGTCTTTTCCAGGGGAGCTGAGATTAGAAGGTTAATACTCTGCAATTTTCACTTTTCCATTTTGTCATTAAAAGATGTTTGTTTAGAAATAAAGAGTGGGTGAGGAGGGCATAAAGGTAAACAACTGAGCGACTTAATTGAAAGCTACAAAGTTAAACCTTGAGCTACTCTGAAAGTGAATGGCCAACAAAGGCCCTGGTACTACAAGAGGGCAAAACAATGGCAGCCCTGCAGGCACTCCAAGTCACTCCAGAGTCATGGGGTTTACCTCCCCCCCATAAGAAAATACTTGAAGACAAAAATGTTTGCCTGAGAATAGCCTGCTCAGGTGTCACAGTTCATGTTGGAAGCAAGCAGTGCTATCATTTGTTATCCACACGAAAAACAATGAATAAATACATTTTGTGGCTTTCGACATTTTTTTTTGTTCACCCTTTCACCTCCACACAAATGGTGTTTACTAAAGATTGCTATCATTTAGGAAGTACAACTGAAACCATCTGCAATCCAGCTTGCTTTTTTAACATATTCATGCCACATTAAAAGGCAACTTTGCTCAATTATAATGTAGAACAGATTTTAAATCACCGAGTTCACTACCAAAATCAGATCCCTATTCAAAAAACCCCTGAAGTCACTGCAATGCCAGCCTACTTCATCCTCCCAGAAGTACCAGCCAGCTGCTCCTCAGGTGGGAGATGCCCACCGGCTCCGGAGCAGCCCTGGCCCCCACTCATAGGCAGCCCAGGGAGATGGGTTCGAAAAAGCAGCCCTCTTCCCCCAGCTGCGACCCCCAGTAGGGAAACGTAAACCCCAGTGCTGGTCTGTCAGCCTCTCCTTCCACAGCTCGCATGGTCGTGCAACAGCAGTTGCAGAGACACCACAGCAGCTCCTGCTGCTTTCAGCAGACAGCGCTTTTATTGCAGGGTGCTACAGATCCCCAGGCCAGCTTTGGACCAGCTAGCTGAGGGACCGACACCAGAACAGCTGCAGCAGCACGGAGCTCGACACAGACCAATTTATCCTGATTTGCAGGACAGATGAAAAGCATGACTTATTTATAGGCATGCACGGAAATTATTTACCAGTATGAAACAGATAAACGTAACACAACCCCAAATTCCTCTCGCCACCCTCGAAGGGCCAGCACACTAATGAAAGCGACAAGTACCACGCAGTTTATCTACTCTGCAGCCTTACCCTACGTAACAGCATCACTTGATTGCATTTCCACATCAAAATCCAAGGCCTACACATGATGGTGAAGCTACAATCAGTAAATGATGTTCTAGTTCCTGCCCACATCCCTCAGAGAGACTGATGAGGGTCAGGCTCCATACCAGGTAGCCCGTATCTCCTACTTCACACTAGATGACAAAATAAATACGCAAATCCCTATTGCTTACGAAAGAGCAGGATACTAACCAGCCCCAAACTGAATCAGGACATCAAGTTAAATATTTAATGAAATGCTTTATGAAATAGTAACCAAAAGCCATCTATCCTTCCATCAGAAAGCCTAAATGCAACTGGTCTAATGCATTTCGATGTTAAGTTTTAAGAAGTATCCTTATGCTTACATTATTTTTGCATTTAAACAATCAAAAACCTGAAAAACTCAAGCAGCTCCTCTTCCTTTTATCCGTAATTTCGTTTTCAGACAACTTACATATTAAGCGGATTTTCCACCAAATTTTTATGGTGATACACATTTATGTTCCTTTTCCCATTTTCCCTATTTCATTGTGGAAAAAAAGATAGGAAGCGATGGAGAACTGAAGCAGAGGTCCTAGAAATGCAAACTTTTTTGGAGGGTGGAGGATAAGACTAGAAGAAACAGAGTTGTTGGAGAGAATTATTTGTAAATCTGAAAGAGGAAAGAGCCCACAATTTTCTAGATTTTTTTTTTGTTAGCAATTATTCACAACTCCCATTTATCATAGGTTTCATTAGAATACTGTATCCATATTTGTGGAGAGATAGAGAAATTAAAGCCATGCTATTTATCCCAGAGCTGTTTTAACCTTGTAAATATTTTTGGCTTGTGTGCATTTGTAGATGAGTCATATCTGTCTTTTATCTACATTCGATCCTTTTTTCAGGACCAAAAAACCCTACAAAAGAGCAACGAAGCAACAGTGATCAAAACTCACCAGTAAGACTTCAAATAGCATCAACATTTTAAAGATGTGATAGTGTTTGGTGATGTTTTACTGAGGGAATGGCATGTTTATAATCCAGTTTTTCTCAGCATCGTAACTGGTTCAGAGCAAGGACAAAGACACATACTGACAGACTACATGTAAATGTATCTTTCAGACAGCTTTACCAATCTTGCAATAGATCATACCTGCCTCGCTTCAGCATCATCTTCCATCTGCTTGTTTGGAGGGAAAAAACCCCTGAACTTCAAGGTTCAGTTACTAGAAGTACCTTTTAAGAGCAAATAAGAGTTTTAGATGGCAGAATCATCTGTTGCTATTTCAGGGAAAATATTTAAGCTTTGGAATGGATTTCGAAACATTTGCCATTATGTACCCTAAACCATGACCTGTATGTCTTCAATGAATATTAAACTTAATTATTCAATCCGTCCTATCGCATCCGTCCAAATCAACGTGTTTTTCAATAAAAGTAAATTCCTCTTTCCAATAAACAAATGAGACCAAATACCCAAGATACACAATAAACACTGTGCGTGCTCAAACCAAAACACTACATGCCAGACTTGAGCTTCTCAGATCTAGAAGTTAATTAAGACTAGTAGAATTAACACTGAACTTCAGTAATACAGAAGATCAGAATCATGTCTCTGTCTCCAAAATGTCTGACGCATGCAGAATGATTTGGTTCTATTCATGATGCTTAAAGGAGCTCAACATCCAGCATTCAAATTGCAGCACAAAATGCTTACATAAACCATTGTTTCAATGGAGTTTAGATGGGGAAAAAAGTGTATTTCAGAATTACGATAACCTGGCAGCAACACAGAACACCTGTTTGCTTCAGGAATTCTTTGGATTTTTTTTCTTTAAAGTTCTTTAATTAACTTTATACTGGGAGTGCTTTAGAACATGAAGTGCCTGATCCACGGGAAAAACGTTTGTTTTTTTGTTTCCTGTGAGCACACATGGAAAAGGCAGGTGTATTTCAAAGTTGTGATTCCATTACAACAGTGGGAATGCTGTTCCATAGGGATGTTCCTATTATTATCTTAGTGCACGCTGTTAATTTTATCTATGTGCATACTTACTGTAAGTACCTAACTGCCTCATAAATCTAAACTTGAAATCTGCTGTACTCATTTTAGACAAATATGGTAATTATATGATAATTAGAATCATAGAATCATTAAGGCTGGAAAAGACCTCTAAGATCATCAAGTCCAACCATCAACCCACCACCACCATGCCCACTAAACCATGTCCCTAAGCGCCACATCTACATGTCTTTTAAATACCTCCAGGGATGGTGACTCCACCACTTCCCTGGGCAGCCTGTTCCAAGGCCTGACCACTCTTTCAGTAAAGAAGTTTTTCCTCATGTCCAGTCTAAACCTCCCTTGGTGCAACTTGAGGCCATTGCATGACTATGTGCTGCTCTATTTTCCCCATTTAAATTAGCGTAGAGTGACACGTTCAGCGTATCTCATCCAACCAGATGGTAAACACTGCAGGTGTTAAAACAATTCTACCAGCGTTCTCCGTTAAACAAACTGCTAGTTGCGTATGAGAAGTATGATGAAACAAATACTTTAACACAACCTTTCAATCTATTGTCTAACAGACAAACAAGCCTGTTGTCAGAGAGATACCAAGCTATATTTTTTTCATACACAATTACTTTTTATAGGAGAAATGTTCTGATACAGTGAGTTGATGCAGCAAAGCACCTTCACTTGGGTTTTAGTTATATTTGTAACTGGAAAATGCTGCACTTAAAGACAGACCCAATTTCTGAACCTGGAAGA
>NW_009209931.1:0-9466 GCF_000690835.1 Fulmarus glacialis
CCCAAGCCTGTAGCGCTGCATGGGGTTCTCTGCTGCATGGGGTATTCTGCTCCTCTGTCCTTTGCTTCCCGTAACTGAACCCTGCACGCCCCCAGTAACTCTTACCTTGCTTATTCAGGAAGGTCTGACCCCTGTTTAGATATGTGAACTAGAGGTAAGTGCTAGACTGACCCTCATTAAAAATTATCGTATTCTCGGGCAGTGAAGTCTGTAAGTTCTACCCATTTTGCTCTTCCCTTTGGACCCATAACAGCATGAAAATAAATAATTATAATAAAGAGTGATTACCTTTTCTAGGTATCTTGTCTATATCTGGCCATATGTCAGTGTGAGACTGCCTCACCCTTTACTTTATATTTGTCGGGAGAAGCTAAGTAAAGGTTGCATTAACTGCTATTTACCCTGGTCCTGTGGTATGCAGCCAGTGTGAAATTCAAAGACAATTTAGAATGCTATCACCGGTCCTACTGATGGTATTTTGCACTCCCTTTATTTAGTACAAAGCAAATCGTACCCCAGGTGCTTAATTTTCTTCTAAAAAAATTAAGACATTAAACATATTTGCTTTTCAGCTTGCGAACACTCCATCCCTCTGATGCAGGTTCTGAATTCCTGGGGACTGC
Source organism: Fulmarus glacialis (assembly GCF_000690835.1). Taxonomy (NCBI): domain Eukaryota; kingdom Metazoa; phylum Chordata; class Aves; order Procellariiformes; family Procellariidae; genus Fulmarus; species Fulmarus glacialis. The sequence continues at coordinate 624 of NW_009209931.1, forward strand.
CTGTCTAGAAATGTTTGTGCAGAGCTGCTCACTGTACAAATACACCTTTAGGATCCACTCTTAGCAAGTAGTCCCCGTTTAAATCCACATAAGTTGGTCGTGAAGCAGAAGGGTCACTGAATATACTTTGGTCCTTACAATTGCAATCAGTTTCTGAAGAGCAGAAAGTTTCCTCAGGCAGCAAAACTATGTTTGCTCCATCAGCAAGACAGCACAGATTGAGGCTGCTGGCACTTAATGTATGTAAATCGTCAGGAATCCCAAGTCACCCATCCAAACCAGCTCTTCTGAAGGCAATGCACTGCGCCCTGTCTCTCTCAAATCCGCCACAAGCCTTGACCGACTCTTGTTGGCTATTTCTGGCATGAACTAGTGAAACCCTTAGAGTTTTTAGTACTGGAAGGGATCACACCTTTTGTAATGCCGTGTTTCAAACACGTAGCAGATTACAGGAAAACAAGCTGCAAGAAAAGCGATCTACGTTCAGATCTTCTCTTTTTCAGTGGCTTGCTGGTGGTGTGCTAGCCAAATCACTGGATTTCTCTGCCTACTCTTCCTTATGCAAACAAGGGGAAATGATACTTAGTCATTATTATAACATCTAGGGATGCAAATTACTGTCAATGATTACTGTTTGTTCTCAAAATACATTCCATTTCCCTTTATCCCATTTACAACACTGGATTAGTCACTTCCAATGTTACAGAATCATAACCGTTCATTCCTTCGGATGAAGTACTAGTTTCCCTAAAAAGAAAAAGCGACTCTTAGAGGTGGGCCACTATTTAACACAAGGTTATGCGGGATCAAGTTGCTTAGATACTGGGGTGATGGAGGCTATTAAGTACAGAGCTGACCAATAAACAGCACTAAAAACTGCATAATATATTGAGGATATAGGAAACGCTTATCTAATGCAACATCTGATGGCTAATGAGGATTTGTAACTCATCTGTAAGAACAGCTTTACTTTCTTGCAATGGTACTGATTGCATCAGGAATTTCATAGTGCAGAACAGTACATAAATTAAAATCATTAGACTGATGGGATACACAAGTAATAGTACACATCAGTGTGCTTCCTTGAATGTGGATTTTACAAAGTAGGAAATATTGTCAAGAATCTACATCTTCATGTTTTTGCAAAGGAGTTTTTCACTGCTACGTGTGTATTAGTGCCTACTTCTCCCTCGCTGAATTTGGGATTATAAAAAAGTCTCTGATCTCTGTCTATATATTGTCCTAGCAAGGGAGGAAAATGGTTTTATTGAAGCTTGCTGGAATTTTGAATGAGCTTTAATCACCAAGATACTGGAGACAATTACTTGGGCTATGGCTACACACAAAATTGCAGCGATTGAACTGAAGATTGGAAACTGATAAAGCAGTTCAAGCCTGTATAAAAATACCTTTCTTGGCTTAGGTCAGCGTGGGCTTTGTATACCCTTCTTCGCAGGTAAGGAGGAAGTAACAGTTGTCATACATCTTGATTCTTAGAAGGTTTTGACACCATTCCACATGGCATTCTCCTAAACAAACAAAGAAAATATAGTTTAGATGAAACCCTCATAAAGTAGATGCATGGCTGGTGAAAAAAATAGCTTTAAAACCCAGTTAACAATTGTTCTTTGTCAGACTTAGAGGAATTTTCAAATGGGGTCCTTCCAACACCTGTGTGGAATCCATTTTATGCAGTATTTTCATTAACAACCTGTGACAAGGGAATAAAGAGTACTCATAAAATCTGCAGACATCATCTAGCTGGGAGAGGATGCAAACAGTTTGGCGGATGGACTGAGAATTCAAAATGATCTTGCTAAATTGGAGAAAATCAACGACTCAGTAAAGAAAAGTGCAAAGTGCTATACTTAAAAGGAGGAAATCAAAAGCACAAAGTGAAAATGGGGAATAAGTGGCCAGGCGGCAGTACTGCAGAAAGGCAGCGCAGGGTGTGAGCCATGAACTGAATAGGAGGCAACAGTATGATGCTTTTCCAAAAAAAAAGGCAGAGCTAACGCGGGGTGTTGGGTGCACGACGCAGCAGGTGACCGGTTTGCTTTTCCTGGCACAGGGAAGGTGGGACGCAAACTGAAGGTTTCACAGCCAAGCAGCAAACCCGAGAAGAGGCTTTGATGTTGGCTTGTAAAGTTGAAATGTTCTCGCTGCTGGGAGCGGGTCGAGAAGACATTTCTCCTTCAAAACAGAGACCCCGGGAAGGTATGAAACCCCTTGCCGTTTAGGGAATGAAGTCGTGGAGCTACCAAGGTGGCCGTGCACAGTGTCCTTCAAGACGTTGTGACCAGCTTGCTCCAGGAATGCTGTAGGTATGCCCAGGCCTGCCAGTGGGTGGCAAATGTAGGATGCAGATGGAAACAAGCTCAAGGCATCTGCACAGGGTGACCACAGCTGAACTGTGCCACCTCAGAAATGAAGACAAGATGACTTATTTTGCTGTAAACCGTCAAGATGCCAACATTCAGTTTGACGTGAAAGCAGAGCAACTTCCTCCCACCTACCAAGTTGCAGAGAAACCCTATGGCAGTGGGTGGGAAAAGGCCATGAATTATGTCCTCGGGCTCTCCTGTTACGCCGTTTCTGAGCACCTTGGTGAGGAGATCCTGGGAGGCTTCCAGAAGGCAATATCTAAGCTCTTGTCAGTGCAGGCAGTCTCTGCTTGTCAGCTGTGTCTTGCCTACATCCATGTGGACATTTTGCCTTTCAGTAGCTGCTAGTCTCTGTTGTGATTTAACTCGGGAAAAAATTGACAATATTTTCCTCTGCATTTTCAATTCTCCCTAGAGCTGACTGCAGTTTCTTTGAATCCTGGAGCTTTGAATTTCATTGAGGAAACAAAACAACCAAAACCACAGAACAATCCTGGAACCCGCTGAGTTTTTCACCCTGTTTCTCAACCAGGAGAAGGAAAGCATAGCTAATGGCGAGTGGCAAATACGGGTTTGCTAACCTCCACCAGCCAAATTTAGTGACTAATGTCTCCTTTCTTTTGGATGAAATGGGATGAGCAGATGTGTATTTGTCTTGAAAATCAATCAAGAAATCTAGGGTCTAGTAAAAGTTGGGAAGTTGGGAAGCTCTATGGAGATCCATCATTATTTAGGAAGCTGTATCCTCTGCTGTAGACCCGTAGCTGGAAGGATGCCACAAAACTGAGCTATCCTGTTTGCTGTGGAGCGGAGTGGAGAAGAACAAATAGCACCGTGGAGGAGCGCGTGGCTCAGCGGGCGGAGGGCTGGATGGGCAGGTAGCGGGAGCTGGGACTAATCAAACTTGCTGCATAACACTGGGGAAACTGTTTCACCTGTCCCTGTGCCACAACATCTCCAACTATAAAATGAGATAATGAGCCTGGCTTTTCCTTATAAATAACTTAAACTAACTTTCCTTATGAATGACTTTCCTCATAAATAACTTGCCTTATAAATAGCTTACATGGCAGATACTACATAGGACATAACAGGCTCTGTGGCATTTTTTGTTACAAACACATTTCAGAACCCAAATAGCTCAGTAAAACAGTTGCAGATGCTATTTTTCTTAAGGGAAATATGTGCTTTCAAAATGTGTTGTTAGTACAAAAAAAACAATTCATTGGGCTGGTTTAAATGTATTAGCTAGCATCTAACCTGCAGTAATTTAATTGCAAAAATTTAATTGCAAAATTAAAACAATTAGCAAGGCAGCCCTCAATGTTCATGATACTACATCTATTTTACACAGAAATTGATAGTACCTGAAGCACCCTATAAAATAACAAAATAATCACTAACTAAAGATGGGGGGGGGTTCAGACCTGTTGGTTTAGAGTTAAAACAAGTAACTTTACCCATTAGTCACAAAGTGGCTGCTTACTCAGGCTAGAAGCCAGTCCATGCTAGCGCTCACTGGATCAAAACCACATGCTACAGCCCAGCATAGCAGAGATCCCCAAGTGACAATGACTAACAGGGCAAAGAGGTGTCTTGTGATCCCAATTCACGTGCACGGAGGGCAAGATCCACATCTTCCAACAGTTAAGCAGATAAACAAGGTGAGAGCACAGACTGAGCTGGTTCAGCCAGGAAATTGCTTAGCTTAAAAGATCCTGTCCACTCTCTTTTCTTGAAACGTTCTTGGAAGTAAGTGGCTTCTCATATGGAGAAGCTTCCCCTCTACTTACAGGTTGGAGTTTATACAGTGGCCAATGCTTGTTGGTGGCCCCAACATGCTGCGACTTGTTGGAGAAGATAAAAAACATTGGATGTTTTACTTTCTGCCCATGCCCAGACAATGGTGATCAGTTGGGGAACGTTTGAATTGGCGTTGGTGACTCGGCACCTCTTTGCAGGATGGCTGCTTTGGGTTTCATCCTGACTTTGGCTGAGGCTTCAGAAGCCAAGTTCATGCCAGGGCTGGTGGGCCTGGGGCTTTGTTCCCATTGTCTTCCAGGAACCGCTCTTCACTTCTGAGAATTATCAAGTGCCGAGATTGCCGGCTGAGTTGGTTTCTGGTGGAGCAGGCAGAGCGGATGAACTTGACCTGGTTAGCAGGAACATAGTGATCTTGTTGAATATTTCTGATGAAGTATCCAGTGGCTTCATTTCAGTTAGGGTCAAAAAAACTTCACTTCCACACAAGGTGAAAATGTCTCATTTAAATTATCTTAAGAAGGCAACCGGGAAGTTCAGTTCTCCAGTCTTGTCAAAACAAGGGTCTTTAACCAGACTGCTGCTGGGCCTCCTGGCACCACCCTACCGATGGGACTATTTCTCTGTACAGGCAGTTGTTTGTGAAACTTGGCTTAGCCCTTTCACAACACCCTCTTAGCGCTTTCCAAGAGCCATTTAGCACTTAGCACAGCAAGCAATACGTGGCCAAGGAGATGGGAATAGAAGAGGGATATATTAGGGCCAACTGCTGTTTGAGGGAATTTGCTTATTAAAGCGGATTATAATATCAGAAACAGTAATGAGGAACTGTGGTAGACAGAAAAAAAACCTTCCAGGGCTAAATATCTCCAGACTCTGGTTCTGAGTACTTTTTAGCCAAATCAAAATCCGCAGTCGCTAGAAGCTCCATGGAATCTATGTCTTTATTCAGTATATAATTTTTTATATATCGATCGTCCAGATACTTCCCCATTTAAATAAGCATGCGCTACGTGTGAGAGAGAAAGTGCTCATGGAGTATCTGGTAAAAGGGATAAGAAGTTTGGTGAACTGTTCCAGGATAAGCTGCTCCTGAGGAGCTTCCTGGTTCTTTCACATCGTCAGCTCATGGTGTCCATGATCTGGACTTCAGACTGAAGTCTTCTGTGTCTGGTACTCCGCTTGCTGCACTTCGCTGCAGTCTCAGCAGTGCCTTGTGGCTGGGAAAGCTTTGCCCATGCCCTCCGTGGAGCAGACAGCTCAGCCCTGGCTTACCTTTTATAATCCTTTATATTTCTGTGCTTTCAGTCCACGGCCAATTTTCTGTATAGTTTCCTACCAAATGCAATACACAAACAGCGTGCTCAGCTTTGCTGGCACATTTTGAACCCCTTTTTCTAGCAGATCTTTCATAAGTTAGCATCCCTTTATAGATTTTCCACTGATTTCCACTCCCGTTTCTGTGGACGTTCCTTCCTCTGAGTGACCCGGAGACAGCTTGGCTGCCCAAGGCAGCCTAAGGAGCCGCTTCTATGCAGAAACCGCAGGTCCTAGAGTGTGCTGAGCCAACATCAAAGATAAAACATCAAAGATACTGACACAGCAATGGCACTGGTGATCAGCTCTTGCACGTGTGAAGAATCTGTAAGGATGTCCTTATGCACCTCCTTCTTCTATCCATCTGATTAAGGTGATCTGCTAACGCTTACATCACTTTGCCAAATATATATATATTTGCCAGTTCGGTCTGCTGTCACCAAGAACATTAATGTCTGTGAAAGTTTCCATGTTCTTATCCACTACCTGTTACAAGTTTGATCACTTTCCCTTTAGCCAAGTGCTATGAACCCCTTACAAATCCTAGTTTTCACAAGGGCGGGGAGCTAACCTGGATTAACTGTGCACTTATCTTTTGTTTCCTAGCTTTGTTTGGATTTTGTTTTAAATACTAGGTGGTTTTGCAAAAGGTAGGTGTTTGACGCAGTCAAAAGGCTGCAAAAGCAGAAAGAATGAATTCCTCGCTTATCCCATCCTTCTGCACTGCAACCCCAGGCTCCTGCAGGGAACAGATGACATGACACCATCAACATACAGGCGCACAGTGAGCAGGAGCGCTTCTCACTGCACAGCCACCTTGCTGCCAGGGCAGGGGAGACAGACCGGAGCCAGCTGCCAGCTAGCAACTCCTACCAGTATAGCCATGGCTACTGGGGGTTCAGTGCCCAGGTCTTTCCCCAGGCTCTCAGCGAGTTTGTAGTTGGCATGAAACGTCACGCTGCTCACAACATACTGGTTAGTAGCCAAGCTGTCAGTGAAAACCAGCTCTACCATATGAACCGCTGTTACATCTGAGTTAGAGTCAGCTTTCTTCAGTAGGAAACACAAAGCCACAGCCAGCCTGGACAGCTAATCTACATCCTCAGTTATCTCTTCCTTCAAGATCTTCCTCCATAATTACATCTTGGATCCATCTTGGCATTTGGACAACGCTGGTGCTCATATATCGGTGCAGTGATACAAAGATGTATAGCATTCCCTATGCAAAGACCTCTTGCTATGAGAGGCAGCTTTAGGATTGCTTCTGGCCTACGTTCCCCAAGGAAAATTTCCCTCTTGGATGGCTTAGAAAAAGCAAGTACATTTTGAGCTGGAGATGAAGAGTTGGTCTCTAAGCCTGAGCAAGGTTTTGAGGACTTCTCTACCATTACGATGCACGATCGGCAGCGGAGCGCTCTAGCATGGTGCACAGGGGGGGTTCCTGAAACGAGGAAACGTCAGGGGGAGCCGAGAGACCCGCCAGGAGCCCGCAGCTCGCGTGACAGCGGCTGACAAGACCTGGGGAGGGCCAGGATCAACAGCAGTCAAGCCCCCCACACATATAAAAGAAACTTTTAGGGAACTAACATCAAAGATAAAACATTGAAGATACTGACACTGCAATGGCACTGGTGATCAGCTCTTGCACATGTGAAGAATCTGTAAAGATTCCCTATCCTCCCTCCGCCTGGCTGAACACAGTGACTTAAGGGACAGGGGGCAATGGTGACAAATGCCTGCCCGGCGCAGCAGGCGCGTCTCCTCTGTGGCCACCCCACCTCCCCAGTGCCCTTGCATAATAGGTATGAGGCTCTGCAAGTGGAACCAACAATAATGAGGACGATGGTTCACCTAGGTTGGAGGTGTCACCGAGCTTAAGTCGGCATCAAAACTGCCTCCATAAAGAAAAAAAGAGGGGTCATTGTCATAGGAGACTCCCTTCTGAAGGGAACAGAAGGCCCAATATGCAGACTGACCCTCTTCTTAGGGAAGTCTGCTGCCTCCCTGGGACCCAGCTTAAAGACATGAAGAGAAAGCTTCCGACCCTGGCACGGCCCTCAGATTACTATCCATTATTGATTTTTTCAGGTTGGCAGCGATGAAGTTGCAACAAGAAGTCCGAGGGCAATCAAGAGAGACTTCAGGGCCTTGGGATGACTGGTTAAGGGATCAGGAGCACAAGTAGTGTCCTCCTCTATCCTTCTAGTTGCAGGGAATGACAAGGGAAGAAACAGGAAGACCCAGCAGACCAATACCTGGCTCTGAGCCTAGTGTCACTGGCAGAATTTTGGGTTTTTTGATCATCGGTTGGTCTACACAACACCAGAGCTTTAAACTAGATTTGAAGGGGGAAAGGGTTAAAACCAGGCTTGCTAGAGATAAGCCTGGGGGTGGCACACCAATGTTTGAAGGACAGTGTGCTAGCGAGGTCCTTTGGCCTGCTGTCTCAGTGGAGGTAGGGGATGGAGATCCATGTGGCAGCAAAGACGCAAGGGTTATGGATGTGTTAGAAACCACAGAAGTACCTGAGAATGGTCACGTAGGAATTAGGGCTTCTCCTCCAAAAAGGTGGTGGGATAAATAGGCCAGCTGAAGTGCATCTACACCAATGCATGCAGCATGGGCAACAAACAGGAGGAGCTGGAAGCCATTGTGCAGCAGGAAAACTATGATATGGTTGCCATCACAGAAATATGGTGGGATGACTCGCACAACTGGAGTGCTGCAATGGATGGCTATAAACTCTTCAGAAGGGATAGGCAAGGAAGGAGAGGCGGTGGGGTAGCCCTGTACGTTAGGGAGTGTTTTGATTGTCTAGAGCTTAATGATGGTGACAATAGGGTTGAGTGTTTATGGGTAAGAATTAGGGGGAAGGCGAACAAGGCAGGTATCATGGTGGGAGTCTGTTATAGACCACCTAACCAGGATGAAGAGGCACACAAAATATTCTATAAGCAGCTGGGAGAAGTCTCACAATCGCTAGCCCTTGTTCTCGTGGGGGACTTCAACTTACCAGATGTCTGCTAGAAATACAATACAGCAGAGAGGAAACAGTCGAGGAGGTTCCTGGAGTGTGTGGAAGATAACTTCCTGACACAGCTGGTGAGGGAGCCAACTAGGGAAGGTGCCCTGCTGGACCTGTTGTCTGTGAACAGGGAAGAACTTGTGGGTGATGTGATGGTTGGAGGCCGTCTTGGGCACAGGGATCACAAAATGACAGAATTTTCAATTCTTGGAGAAGTAAGCAGGGGGGTCAGCAGAAGTGCTGCCTTGGACTTCTGGAAGGCAGACTTTGCCTGTTTAGGAGACTGGTTGACAGAGTCCCTTGGGAGGCAGTCCTGAAGGGCAAAGGAGTCCAGGAAGGCTGGACATTCTTCAAGA
>NW_009209931.1:9687-10093 GCF_000690835.1 Fulmarus glacialis
CGTCCTGCCGTAGAAGACAATAAAAAATGTTTCTATAAATACATTAGCAACAAAAGGAGGGCTAAGGAGAATCTCCACCCTTTATTGGATGCGGGTTGAAACATAGTGACAAAGGATGAGGAAAAAGCTGAGATACTTAATGCCTTTTTTGCCTCAGTCTTTAAGAGTAAGACCAGTTGTTCCCCAGGTACCCAGCTCCCTGAGCTGGAAGACAGGGACAGGGAGCAGAACGAAGCTCCCATAATCCAGGGGGAAATAGTTAGCGACCTGCTACGCCACTTAGACACACACAAGTGTATGGGGCCGGATGGGATCCACCCAAGGTACTGACGGAGCTGGCGGAAGTGCTCACCAAGTCCCTTTCAATCACTTACCAGCAGTCCTGGCTAACCGGGGATGGCCCAGT
>NW_009209932.1:0-159710 GCF_000690835.1 Fulmarus glacialis
CTGACTTCACAGCGGTGGCTCGGCTGTGCCTCCGACCGCCCCAGTGCTGCTTTCACAGCTTCCAGTCTGCGTTAACATCCAGAGGTCCTTTGGCCCTTCCTCCACCAGCGTGCAGCCTTGGGCCGTGCCCTTGCCCCCCGCAGCACTTCATGGTGTTTTTGCTGTCTCGGCTTGCTTTTCACACCTGTCCCATGCTGTTGCTTCTGTACTCATTCAGGTTTCTGCTGTTGAACCCAAACTGCTCCTACCCTGTAGGAACGCTGATGTTTAAGGATGCAGGGGTCCAAAAAGAGAGAGATTTAACATCACAAATCTGATCTCTCTTGAGGCTATGATATATGTCCCATTATATTCCAAAATTGTAAAATACATTTCTGCTTTGTATTTGGAAAAATAATTCCAGGAGTATCCAAGTGTCCCAGCTCAGCAATATCCCCTTTGTCTCCTAGTCCTGATCTCTCTTAAGGGAGAGCATATGGTTCTGCTTCTTCCTTATGGTGTCTTGTGTTCCATCCCTGATTATCCAGGAACGCTAGCAGTTTTTGTAGTCTTGGAGTATAACTCTGCATTTTACTAATCTGGTTTTAGGCTGCCACATAACTGATACTAAATTCTTATAAATGAATATGTTCTTTAAGCTTTGAAGATCCAAGCTTTATTTTGGAAATACGTTTGCAGTTATTATTAAACAAATTGTAGTAGCTCTTCAGTGGTTGTACATGTATTTGCATGTTTTCCATTAATTGTCATTATTACTGTACTAATAACATAGTGATCGTTTACGGAGGCTTTTAAAGTGAAGCTCTAAGTGTACTCTGTATTTCATATTAAATACTAACTTGTGCAACTGTTTGAGAATATGCTTTTTGGGTGTGTTTCTAACCTATGGTTAGATATTATGCTCCTCCCTCCCCCCCCCCAGTTGCTACAAGGACTGGTGATCCAGTAGGGACTGGTAGATTTCGGGTTAGCAAAATTTGTTTCTTTTCATAAGCAAGTATAACTTTTCAGAAAATAAGTTGACAAGTTACTGTTGCGGTTTGTTTTCAAGTATCTTTTAATCTTACTGTACTGTCTTTCAGATTAATAATACTAGTATTTGCTTAATCAAAAGGGGAAAAAAGTTCATTTAAAGTAAAGAGTATGTGGTAAAATGTTCAAAAAAAAATCTATTAGGTGAAATTTTCACCCAATTGAAGTCACTCATGAAACTCCCATTGCCTTAGAAGGGGTTAGCAGTTAGTAGTTTACTTTAACATGTGACTTCTAGCAAGTCATTCAGAACCTGAACAACTTTGGTTGCAGGCTTTATCCAGCATTGTCATGCTTATTTCATAAAAACATTCTGTCTTGAATTTACGGTAAGGCTTTTTGTGAAGGACTGATACACAGTACAACTGTGTGTGTCAGTAAGGAGAAGCAGTTGTGACCTTAAATTGAAATACTGTTGATAATTTATGTGTCTAGTTATTTAGTCCAATATAGGTAGTTGTTGCAATTCTCAGTTGTACCACTATTAACTGAAACGATTTTTGCATACTCCAAGTGTATAATTACTAAGAGATGGGCTTAGTTACTAAGCTATTTAGTCATGAAGTTCAATTACATGTTTTGTCTCATAATTTTTAACATTTCCAGAAAAAGAGAAATAGCAAATGGGATTTTTGAGCTCAGTGTTATTACAGATTTAATGTGCAAACATAACTAGATCTGTATTTCACAAAATTTGGGAATGTATCCTGGTATGGGCTGTTCTACAGCTGAACAGCACGTGGCTGCTCTGATATTTATTAGTGTTTCTAACATACTTATGTAGTGAGATTCCAGTCTGCTGTCCATAGTCTCATACAGAATGAAGGCTTTACTCTCCCAATATCTCCAAGAGACTTTAAGATTTTTTTTGTTTCTGGTTCTTCCAGATCATTCTAGATAATTTGATTAGGTTGACTTCTGGTCAGTAAGAGTTTTCTGGTTGATACAAGGTGGAAAGTCTTTTACTCTGCTCTTTTACCACTTTGTTGGATAAGAGAAATAAGAAATGTTTTCTTAATGTTTCTAAAAGTACTCAGGAAGTTGGAACAGAAGTCTTTGCAGTCTGCCCTACTTCCAATTGTGAGGTTTTTCTTGTTTTTTAAATTAGTCTTTCACATTTGAAAAGCTCTCTTTAAAGTCTTCAGGGCTAATCTATTGGGGTTTGCTTTGTTTTGGTTTTCCCAAAAATGGAAGTCTTTGCATTGCGTGGGAGCTGATGATACAGGTCTCTCTGGTCATGAAGAACCAGATTTGCAAGAGAACTTATTTTTCAAGTGTTTAGCACTTGCTTATATCCATAGATTTACATTGCACTCACAGTTCTAGAAATGCAGTACTGTAAGACCTATTGTTCCCTTTCTTTAGGGTTGGTTTAAACGTACTTAGATTATTCCAGACAAATATTTGTAGAACTTGTCCTTAAAAACCTTGAACAAGAAAAATTCTGCCACCTCTGTAGGCGGGAGTGAAGTTGCAGAAAGTGAGAAACTTTCTCACTTCTGTAGTGAGGAAGGTTTTTTTTTTTAGTTTCCAAATTAAGTGTTCTTTGCTGGAAATCAAGCTGCTGATTATAAGAACTTGCTTCTGGAAAACTTTACACTCTATATTGTTCTAGTTTTAAGAACATTGTAAATATGGTTTCTGCTTCAAAAACTGCCTTGGTTGTAGAAGAACTGTCATGAGAGTTTATTTTAGTTTTGTGAAAACCTTTCTGTTTGAGTAACTCGTAAAACACCTAAGAAATGCAGAGCTGAACATTAAATAGTGTGTTGTCTTTCTTATTGGACACTGTTTTTCAAACAAAAAGGCTTTTAAAAAGATTCTGATTAAGTGCAGCTTTGTAATGAATATACTTGGTTTTGGTTTTGTAGCATACTAGTTTGATAATTTGTACAGTTTGTGTTCAAAATTTGTGTATTAATTAACAGTTTGCATTTAACTACTTTCCCTTATACAGACAATTTGTCATACAAGAGTTTCTTGTATCTTCAGACAAAAAGCTTGGTAGCTTAGCTTACAATAATTGTTCTTTAAAGTTACTTTAATATTTTTGATGCTTATAATGAATTCAGTTAAACATAGAAATACAGAAAGGTCAGCTAGTCCAGTCCTCTGTCCTTTGGAATGTACCGAGATCATTCCCTCTGATGACGAAGTTCCTCTTTGTGTTGCTTGTTTCAGCAGCTCATCACCCCATGGTTAAAGTTTTACCTGATACTCAATTTAAATATTTTTGCTTTGCAGTAAGATGATTGCTTTGTGTCTTGTTGCTTCAGAAAACAGTTGATTCTCCTTGTAGTGATGCTTTATCTATTAGATTGCCATTAGCTGCTCTCCATTTTTTCTGGTCTCTTGAACTTCATCATAGAACATAGGAATATGAATGTTGGCAAGATAGACAATTTGATTGTCCAAGAATTTAAAGATGTTTTTACTAGTTCAGATTTAAATACAGTATTTAAACACAAGTATTTGTTTTGATTAGTGGGTGCATGTGTGCCAAACTAGTGGTAAGAAGGGTAAAAGCTTACCTTTTAGAGAATATGTCAGTTCCACCCCAGAGCAGTGGGATTTTGTCAGCTTTGTCATGAGAAATACCTGATTTGTGTCCCTAAAATGCAGTGATTTGACTGTTGTTTAAAACACTTATTTTAGTTAGAAAATTTAAAAGTCAGGAAGGAAATGAGTGTTCTTGAGAGTTTGCCTCTTGGTACATAAACGGTAACACCCTGCTTTTTGTTGTTTTTTTTGTTTTATTGGTGTATGTGTATATATATATAGGTGTACATAAGATCTGAATTTCTTAGAGCTAGTGATTTTTCTTGTGAATTGAAGTGTCTGTGTAGGAAAGGAAAACAGGGATATAGCCCAAATTCAAAATTGGAGGAGCTATGCAGCTGGGTTACTGTGCAACATACAAATACATTAAAGGGGGAGGAGAGTGGTAGAGCGTCCCTTGTATATTTGTGTTTGAAAGATACTCTGCCTGTACAGTAGTATTGAAGTCAGGAATTTTATCTCCACAGCTAAAGAATCTAGAAACACCAAAAATAGATACTGCCAGAGAAGATTTGCCATGCCTGTTAGTTACTTATTAATTAAATGCTTTAAGGACATTTCAGATTGAAGGCATGCATTGAGTGGAATTATGCAGGTGTCTTTTCTGAATTTAATCCTGTTTAGTCATTTAATTTGTGACCTGGATGATAAAACAAAGCAGATTTACTAACTGCCTGGACAGTACAAATCTGGGAGGGAATACAAGCATTAGGATGTGAAATGGTCTTGACAAATTGGATGAATGACCTGAAATATATGGGATGCAGTTCAGTAAAGAGAAACACAAAATAATATGTTTGGGTAGCAATAATAAACTTAAATATGAGAAACAACTGGCTGGGTGACAGTTCTGCAAATAAGCAGCTGCATCACAAAATGAACACAAAGGAGTTATGACAGTTCTATAAAAAAACCAAAGAGTCATACTGGGATATATGAACAGGATTGTTGTTGCATATAAGATATGAAATTCTTCTGCAGTACTCAGCGTAAGGCCTCAGATGATGTACTGTCTCCATTTTTGTTACTCTACTTTGAACAGATTTGGACCAATTGAAGAGTGTTTAGAGAAGATTTGCAATAATGACCTTTAAGGAAGGACTGAAAGAATTGCGCTTGTGTAGTCTATAGCAGAGATGGGGAGATGTAATAATAGGCTTCAAATATGGTAAAGATTGCTACAGAGAACAATGTAATAAACTGTTCTCTCTCGGTAGGATAAGAAATAACAGTCCTAAAGAGCACAAAACGAGATTTCGATGTTAAGAAAAACTTTCCAGCTCTGTGGATAGATAATCACAGGGTTAAGTATCTGAGGGTGGTAGTGGGATATCTATTGCTGAAAGTGCTCTAGAAAAGGTTAAGTAACCTCCTTTTAGATACAGTTGGTCTGTCCTTGGGACAGGAGGTAGGATGACTTGTCAGCATTAGATCTCTCCACATTTTTATAATTTTTGTAATTTTGCTGGCCATGATTTAAAAAAATGAAACAAAACATCATGGTGGAGCAAAAAAAAATTAGTGATGTGAGTTTGTAAGATTTAGTTTAAAAAAAAAATCAAATATATTCATTAAAGTTTTTTTTATAAAGCATTTATAAAAGCCTTCTGTAGTGTAATATTGAAAATAACTTTAATAGAGTCTTCATTGTAGATTTAATACCTTTGACTTACCTTCATGTTTTTTATGGTTCAATAGGAATAAAATGCACTGGAGTCAAAGTCTTTCAGAAGATTTTGTTGAAGAGAAGCAAAGTTCAAAAGATTAAGTCTGGGGAGCCAGGGAATCAAGTGCATTCCAGGCTCTGAAACAGAGCAAATCATGCAACTTCATTTTCTTTCTGTTAAAATAGAGGTAACAGTTATTATCCGAGAGATGTATTTTGAGGGATAATCATCACTTATAAAATATCTTCAGGTTCCTGAAGAGTTTGTTATATAAATATGATGTTATTCAAAATTGTTTTGTGTTCCATGAGTTAGAAATAGATTTCAGTCTTTAATGCCCATTGCTGTGTAATAGTCACAATATGGAAAAGCTTGAACAGAAATGTATCCTTTCCACTATATATACTAGTTTTAAACAAAATTTCTCATTTGAGATTTTTTTTAGGTGATTTAAAAATATTTTATTACATTGGAAGAACTAACCTTGACACAAATGAGTTGTTAAAACTTTTTAGGGTTAAAAGTACTGGACAATTTGATAAAACTGTTTTGAATCAAATTCAGTTTAATGAATTATTCTGTACTTTTTCTATTCGAAATCAATTGCTTATATTCCATGTGACCTTGTTCAAGTTTTTCTGATTTTTTAAATTTGACAAAGCTGCCTTGGGCTTAATGATGAATGAAGGATAGGCTCTGTGTCACATGTGTATGTGCTCTGTAATTAGGAAAAGGGTTAAAGTGAAACAAACTCTATCACATTCTCAGTGTTTAAAAAGAGTGTAGAGGATTTAGATAAAATAATGCTTTCAATCTATTACTGCCTAATTGTAATTAGGCTTTTAGGGCATTTTTCCATCTCAGCAATGATATGGATTAAACTTTATATATACTTTAACTTCACAGGGTATCATCATTCTGTTTGTTGTAATTGATGGGAAATTGGTCACTAAACCATTGAGAAACAAAGTGTTGATAACTGATACCATACTGGTTTTAGATCCTGAAGCAATGTTTGCTTACATATAGTTGCAAATGCAGCAGGACATGGTGGAAGTTAATTCTAATGGTTTCGTATACTTTATTTCAGTTAAATAAATGTGATCTCAAAGCTATTAATGAGAATCCTATTTCTAAAAATCAATAAAGGAAGAATGCAAACACTGTTCACTGTATTAAAATGATGTCAGATAAGGAGTTTGTTCCTTTCCTCAAATATTTTAAGTCTTCCAGGGATTTTCCTTATATGTATCACTGCAGTACAGAGGCTTTTTTGTGAAGTATTATAAAGGGGTCACAGTATCTCATGCAGTAAGGGCACAAAGGCTTAAGTCTTAGGCAGAGACAGATGCACCTATCCCTAAGCTCCACCTGAAGAGCTGTAACTGAGAAGAAGTTGTTAGAAAGAACTGTCTGGAAAAGGCTGTTTTAACCTGTAGTTCGGAGAAGCATTTCTTGCACAGTGGACTGGAGGAGTGTATAGGCAGTGACTGACTAAAAGACTTGGAGTGGGAATCTGTTAACATTACAACAGATGCTGGGGTTTGTTTGCTTGGTTTTTTCTGTTTCCAGGTATATAAAATTTCTTCGGCAACTTTAAAAATTGTATTTTACTAATCAGTCTAAAGTTACAATATATAGGTACATGTTTTCTCTTCCACCCACTACCTTATTTTTATTTACTTGGGCTTTCTCTATACATGTCTCTGAAAGTCAGAGTATAACTAGCAGCAAGTTAGGTATACAGGATTATATTGCTTTTCTTAGTTCCTACTCTGTCTAAATTGTCACTTGAAAAGATTTGACAATGTTTCTGTGCTTTGCTATGCTGCCAGCACTGTTCTTTGGGTATTTCCTCAAAAGCTAGGCTTCAGGAAAAAGAAAGCTAACCAGATGTTCTCAGTTCTTTTCAATCCTCAGTCTGCAACTTTTCTGTATTTTTTTTTAATTTATTTTGCCCTGGAAAAATAGGCAAAATAGCTTATGATTATTTTTTTTTAAACTAGTTTTCTATTTTTAGCAGAATCATGGTGTTTATTGCATCAATTTTCTGGAAATTCTGCTATATCCACTGCATTGCAAAATATGCAGAAAGGCTGAAAAAATCATTCTTCACAGTATCGTTGTGGAGGCTGCAGTAATGCAATTGCTTTTCATATATGCTTGCATAGTTTTAAATCCATCTGTGAGGAAGTGGTTTCTAACAGAACAAAGTGTAGTTACCTCATTTCTCTTCAGTGAGGTCAGCTGAGAATTTCTCTGGATCATATAATTGGGAATCTACTGATCCTTTGTTAAGAGGATTCCTAAGATACTTCAGATGGAAAAGGTTCTTCACATGCCATCTCACAGCCAGTGCTGAAAAGGACAATGAGAAACATTTACTCTTTGTATGATGTGCTAGTGCAAATAAAGCTTCCCCACCCCAAAGTGAAGTCTGTCTTTTTCAGATTTCTTTTCCTAATTTACAGTTAATTTCAAGACTTTGTAGATGCTAAGTCTTACCTCAGTGTGGTTCTTGACATGTAGTTTGGAGGTCTTAGTTGTTGTTGAACCAAAGAGAATTTTGCAAATCCTCAAGAATCCTCTGTATTTTATTTTCATAAATGGGTTGCTTTATGGAGTGCAGTTTGCTGTCAGGACCATTCAAATTATCCAAGTGTGTAAGTGTAAAGGAACAGATTTCTTGATGTTAAGATCTAGACAGTGTTTTTTTGTTACTGTTTTATGACTATCCCTCAAAAAAACCCCACACCGACAATACAGGTAATTAATTTCGTGTTAATATTTGTGAATTTCAGTTACGTCACTCATGATCTGAAAATATCTCTGGTTAATTACGGCCCAGAAGTGGTTTTATTGAAACTTCCTATATTGCACTAAGGGTTATTTTTTTCTCCTATGGAAATTCTGAATGTGGAGGGGGAATCTTTTGCAGGAATATGGAGGTAAAGGCAGGCCAGTTAATGTCATTTTATCCAGTGTGACTCATGTCTCATTGATTTTCCACTTGAGAGGTAACTCTGGTGATCAGCCCTTTGTGTCCTGCTTTTAGGGTATAGCTCATAATTAAATTTAGTTGCAGTAAGGTCAACTGCCTTTTTAAAAAGCTCTTGTTAGATTGTTGTATATCTGTGTTTACTTGGCCCAAGAAATTCTCCTGAAGAAACCATCCCAAAAAGTCAGGAGATTCTCCATGAGAAACAGGAGAGCTCTGGAGAGGTTTACTGTGTAATATTTTTGGTACCATTTTCAGTTTTGCTTCATGTGTCAGTATAGCTTTGTTATATGAGTTGTACCAAATAATCATGTGGACGTTTCTTCTCATCCTAGCCATTCTGTCAGTAGGCCTGATTTGCAGAAGTGGCATGAGCTAGAATTTAAGTTCTGTTTGTTTATCCTCTCTTAAATGTGTCCTTTACTATGTGTGGGCTACAGTTAGAGCTTCCCTTGTTGGTTGGCTGTTGCTACTGCTTTGAAACAAAAGTTTGATTTTCTTATACTTAGAAATTAACTTCTGTTGAAGTCTGGACAACTGTTTCTTTTTGACCTTCTGACTGACTATATTTTCCATAATGAGAAGATGTCAAAAAGAGCCCAAGGGTTTGAATCAGTAACAAATCAGAATATAGGAGGTCTATTTTCCGCCCCCCCCCCGCCCCGATGCCTTTTTTGTGCCTCAGGTTCTGTCAGTGAAGACTTGCATCAACTGGATTTCAGTTAAATTTTCAATAGAATTTTAACAGTTTTGTATTCAAGTAAACAGTAAAACAGAATGAAAATAAAGTAAAACGGATGATGCTATGACCCCTGCTTTGCAGAAGCAGACGTGAAGAACGTTTCCCCCAAGGAGTTCACAATTCCAGTATAATATAGATTATAGCTGGGCAGTACAGATAGATGGAAACAGTAAGATGGTTGAATTTTTTCCTGTGCATCAGTTATAAAATATTTTTATCCTCATCATGGAAGGTTAGAGTTCCAAGTTAAAAGAAGTAACTGTGCTTCTTATGCTTACAAAGCATAAGGGAGAGCCTGAGAGTAAGGCTTCACATTACAGCTAACCTGATCCAACAGCTATCTGTCACCAAAATACATAGTTATGACCCTTTCCACTGGCACCTGTGCTCATTTGACCATTACAGTAAGTCTGTTTAGGGAGCTAAACCAGCAGAAAGATAATGGCTCTTTTGTAGGGGTTTGTATTTTCTAAATCAGCTCATTGTGAGATCAGATTGAATACCGAAGCAAATGCATGGGAAAAATCGGGATGATGCGCCTGAGAGTTACAGGGGAGTGGGATTGCTCCTTTTTGTAGATTAAATCACTTAACAGTAAAATGAAACCTCACCTGGGAAGTGTTGTTGCAAAATTAAAGAGAATGATTGAAGGCTCACCAGAGTGTGAATCAACCCTTTCGATAAGGAGTGAGATGATGGATGGGTGTGGCTTTGTTTGCTATGTTAGAAAGATACAGAGAAAGTGGTGCCTTGGACAAAGCAATAAACTAACAAAACGCTCTTTGGAGAAATATCTAAATGGATATAAGTGGAGCAGGGGTAGAGAAAAGAGCATTGCAGTAATTAGGATGCAAAATGTCAAGATTCTCATGAGAGTCACCCACTTCGGGTAACAGTGGAAACCTTTCTAAATCAAGCCAACTGCTGAAAGAGGGTTCAATGACTAAAGAAGGTGTTTGCCATTGGATCTTCATAACCTTCATTGTCAATGAATGTGTAACCTTCAACATAGACTTCTGGACTGGCACAACATATGTTTCATTATGATTCTGCTAAGTCACACATGTATTTACAGTTTTATTTCCTTAGTGGCTGTTTAAATACACAGAAATTGTGGAGTTGCTCTTCCTCACCACTAAGAGTGAATAAAAAAATGTTTTTAATGTTTTCCTCAACTGAGCAAGGATAATCCAAACTGTATGCATGCAGAACTCCAGAAAGGAATTAGTGCCACCTTAGCTGGCACATAATTTAAGAGGGGGATTTTCAGTCAAAATAAGCAGGTGTTTTAAATGTTAGATAGTCAGAGTTGCTAAGTTCGATCAAATACTTAGAGAGTAGTGATATTTTAATAAAATTATTTCAGTGATTGCAGAAAAAAACCCTCTACTCTGTTAATAGTCTAGAGATGATACAAATCTGATGACTCTTGATTTCACCACTGTCTTGAGTCAGAGTTGTAGAAGGATCTCACAAAACTGAGCGAATGGGTGATAAAATAGAAGAAGAATTCATTTTCAGAAATGTGAAGTAATGCATGAGAATAAAACAACTTTATGCAAAAAACCCCAACCCTGACTTTAAATCAGCTATTGCTGCTCAGGAAAGTGTTCTGATAGACATTTCTGTAAAAACATCAACTCGGTTTTCACTAGCTGTCAAAAAAAGTAAATAGTGTTGAGTATTATTAGAAAGGGGTCATAACATAAACGATTACTATTCTATGGTAAAAATCCATGACATACATAGGCCATGCTTTGAATACGATTATCCTGCACTGATCTGTCTGCTAGACTTAGTACAGAGAAAGGCAACAAGAATAATCAAAGGTTTGGGATAGCTTCTCTATGTGGAACACCAAGGAGATAAGCCAAATAAAATATCCATTAATTCTGGGAGTATACAGCAAAGGTATGTCCTCAGGTCTGCCATGCCATACATGGTCGCTGTATTTCAGTACTTTCTTTGTTTCTAGATACAGTGAAACTAATTTTTAAAGGTATAGGGGGTTACATATTTTTTTCCTCCTGTTATCAGGAAAGGAATGTGTTTAATTGCTTATTGCCCTAGGAGAGATAATGTATCATTGAGTTATGAGGGCTTTGTATATTCAAGATACAGCAAAGGCTGCTTAGGGGCTGTATTCTTACTGTATTTATTTTTCTTCTTTTATGGCTACAGCATTATGCTGTGAGTAATACAGATGTTCATAGCTGAATAATTTCATATTTTTATACAGAAATTTTAGATGTTCTCTAAGAGAACTGACAGTCAGGGTTTTTTAATAATATTTTAAAGAAGGTTAAGCAGTTTTATGGATGGCATGTAAATTGCATTTGTCAAGTTAATCCTTACTTAATACTTGATGTCAGCTCTTCAGAGTAAGGAATAAGCATAGCATTTGGTTTGACATAGCACTGTTAAATTCCTTAGAATAGTTTGAAAAAACTGTGCCTTAGAAAGAGTCAGTAAGGCTTTTTTAGGACATCACTGGCAAACTGCAAGTAATTTATTATTAAAAAAAGCTATGTAGAGTCTTCTGCTTGATACCTTTACTCTATAAATGCAAATGTGCATAAGACACTCAAAGTGAATTAATGTGATTTCTAACTTTGTAACTGCTTTTATTGATTATTTTCAAATTCATACTGTAAAGATTCCAAACTGTATCTGTGGCAAACTCAGAAAGCTCCTGGTCAAATTGGTTTTGGTCTTGTAAAAAATAAGCATTTGGAGTGATCCGATCTCTGTAACTGAATGTTTCAGAGGGATAAAAATCAGAAAAAAATCCAGTTTACATTTGTGTAAGTCAATATGTAAGTCCATAGTAAATAACTTAGCCATTTAGTCCAAGCTTCATCTAATTTCTTCAAATTAGAAGTTTTTAAATGTGTTGTCACTTGATACAGTGTGTGGGCAATCTGGTGTGCATTTCAGAGGCAAAGCCCTTGCCTGTGGAGAGCGAGAACTTAACTGCAAGTGTAGATTTTGTATTGCTGTGATGGGTTAGCCATTTAGGAAACTGTCTGAACTCTGGCAATCTGCTCATGTTTGCTTAAGATAGGTATGGAAACTATATAATTCACACTCTCTGACCCAGCTTCTGGAAGCTCCATCCTGTTGCCTGAATCTGTGATAAAATATGCTGAAGGTAGACGGTAGCTCTCTTCTCCTTTGTTGTTGTGTTTTGAGAAATTCTCTAGTGGCTGAACCTGGGACTTGAATAGCCTTTTTATGTTTCTTCAGTCCTTTTGTCTGCTGTTACAGGGTAATTGTGAGGAATAGTAGGATGAGCATCTCCTTTTTATTTTTGGAAATAGTTATTATTAAGAATTTTAGATACCATAGCCAGACATATTCTTATATAAAAGGTTAAATGCTCTAATTGTTATTTTGTTAAAATGTGGTCATAGTTTGCACTGTATTATTGAATGTATTATTGAACTGATGAAGTACAAAATCAGTGAAATATTACTGTAGTTATGAGTCCTATCATCTTGAGACAAAGGGTGAAAGTCAGAGCTGTCAGAAATTACTTCAGTTTCAGAAAATTAAAATGAGGAAAGGCAACATGCTATTTAAAACCTTGAAGTCTCATATGTTCTATTAGGGTAGATTAAAACTGCAAACATATACCTAGGTTACTAGTATTGAGTGTATCCATTTGAAACATCCATGACATTGTAGTTGAAAAGGCACACTTTGTTTATGCAGTAGCTTTCCATCATTGATAATACCATGGATTTTTTTCTTTTTTTTCTTGGAAAAATATATATAGACTAAGTTATAAAAAGTGAAGCAGAAGGGGGAGCTCTGAGTAAAACACAAAAATTTTGTTCTGCCCAATAAAAAAAATACAATTGAAAGCAGTAAGGAGAAAGAGTTAAAACTCAAGTTGCTCTGGGAGTTGCATTGAATATCTAACCTTGCAGCCTTGCCTTTTTCCCAGGTTATGGATCTTTATACCCATTTGTAAAAATGAAAAATTGGAATTCTCTTTTACAAACACATCGGTGGGATAGCTTGAATGCTAAAAATTTATGGGAGCTCAAGGGAAGACAGGGAAAATTCATGGAAGATAAATGCATTGACATTTAGTAAATAGATAGAAGTCAGGTATGACTTGAGAGGATTCTGAGCTAAAAATAGTTGGAAGCTGGAAAGGTATTGTATACAGCAGGTCTTCTCTAGCCGTCTGCTTATGGCTGCTGTTGGAGACAAAGTACTGACTGGATAGACCGTTGGTCTGATTTAATGTGAAGAAAGAGGTTTGAAATCAATAAAATTTAAAATAATTGATTTGCTTTTAAAGTTAATGAGGAAGAAGTTTTGAAAATGGATAGTCAATTAATGTACAAAGGGAATTGAGTGTATATGTGCATAGGTGACAGGTATGTTCATATGCTTAGGCGGTAATAGGTAAGTCCTTTTTGCTCTGTAAATGTAGTGCAACATCTCGATATCTGGAGCATGGAACATATTTAGAAAGTGCTTGATAAAATATTCAGCAAGTGTGAAGGGATAATAGAATCAGAATGAATTTTTCACTTTGTGGGCAGTCTTTCATTTTATGGTTGAACAGTGAACATAGTTTTGAAACTAACTTGTCGCATGTAGGTGCAGGAAATCATAAACAAAACAACCCTGAAGAACAATAATAATCAAAGCAGAATACCTGGGTATTCCTTATATCACAAAGTTGAGTAAAGGAAGCAAAAAGAAAAGCATACAAAGAGTAAACGGTTATTCTGTTTCAGCAACGTGTTTACAGGTTAACGGTGGGTTTAGAGTAACAGTGTAAAATCTCAGAAGTGCTTAGAAATGCATTTTAAATCTACAAAGTATGTATATTCAACAAGTTAATAAGGTACCTGGAGAAAAAACAGCTAATGCTAGTTGTATTGTGTGAAAAGTTTTACTCCTCTGGCTGAATCTTTCAAGATAATTAATTTGTGACTTTTACAGGCTAAAAAAGTGTGAATCAGACTGGTCTGAGTTTTTACTGTGCCAAGGGCTGTAGAAACTGCAAAACTGATGAGCAAGCCTGCATCTAGATGAAAAATGTAAGTAGAGCTAGCCTAAAGATTTTTTATCAGTGGTCATAGGAAAAGCAAAGACCTGTAGTTACGGAAAAAAAAATACTACTCTTCTGGGTTTTTTACAGGGTGATAATGGCATTTTATGCCAAAGTGTTCAAATGAAAAAAATGTTCATATTGAGAAAGTAAGCCGTAACTAAAAGGCTGAGATTTTAAATGTAAATGCAGGCCAAACAGAACTTTCTTTGTATTTCCAGTTAGTACTGTAAGCATAGGCAAGGCAGAACACAGAAAACCCAGGAAATTAAATGCAACGTATTGTTTATCAGTGAGTGTACTGGCCTCCAAAGACTTTCTGAGCAGAGCAAGAGAAGAAAGCAAAATAGCAATCAGGCAAAACAGAATTACACATGATGTGATCATAGTCCTATTTGAAATAATATGTATTAGAATACAAAGGAAACTAGACTGCCATTGTACTGTTAAATCAAGGAAAATCTGGCCAGCTATCCTATCTGGAAGTAGTTGGATGTAGTCAGAAGCAGCTAGACAAAGTAAGGTACTAGTTGAACTGGGACCACTCTTAAAATAAAGTTTGGTTTTTTTAAATCAACACCTCTATTACCAGTAGGTATGCTGTAATTAAAAGGAAAAGGTATGCGATAATGTTCTTACTGAAACAGGTTTTTTGTGTGCCCGGAGACAGGACAGCAATCAAACAGAAAGTGGCTGGTCACTGTTACTTCAAGAGCTTTTAAAAAATGCAGTTGCTAATGCACTTAAAACACCTTCAATACTTGCCAGTTGAGACTTCAGGAGTCCAAGTAGACTGAAATATGCATAATGGTCTTTTATTCAGAACACTTAAATACAGACTGAACAAAGAATGAGAACATCAAACTATAGAAGGGTATGAAACCTCTCTGCTTAACAAGCTCAGTGTCAGCTGCAAAGCAGAATTTGGAAAGAATCTAAGAATAAATTGTAAGACGTTTGTAAGTGCTGATGTCTGCTGTTCTGTCAGGATGCGCAAGCACTGGGAGAAAATTTCTGTCTGCCTTCAAGTACTCCTGGGGAGACAAGGTTCGTTCTCTGTGTAGATGATGCTGACATCCAGCTCACAGAACAGGAGCTCAAAACTGCTTTGAAGGACTATCTGCAAAGGCAAAGCTATCATGTGTGGCTAAATGCAGCTAGCAGTTGTGCTGTGTATTAGACCAAATAGCAAAAAGAGACTGAAAATAAACAATATCCTGTATGGAAGGCTGGAACAAAAAGTAGGGATGGGTCTTTTTTCCACAAATCACTATTTTGAGAACTGCAACAATGTTGAGGTTCTAGCATAGAGGTACGTCAGTGAAACATTTCAACAGCTATAGTATCTCGGACTGTTTCTGCAGAAAATAGATGTTTCTCTGCTTGCTGTGGGCCAGAGACTTGACTAGGTATAACAAAGTCAGTTGTGCTATACAATTTTATTAATATATCAAAGTCAGTCATAACACAGCAACATGAGCATTTAAAAGAGCTAGGACTCTTAAAAATAACTGCCAATCAAAAAGCAACATAAGGCAAGTCATTTACGATTGGACTTGATGATCTTAAGTCCAACCTAAATGATGCTATGGTAGCAGGCTACTACAGTATTTAAATTCAAGGTTAAAGCACAGTTTGTCTTATAAGCTAGTCTATTACTTTCTAGAGCCCCTAGCATGTGAGAAAACATCTGTTTGGTTACGTGGTGAGTGGTGCTACAATTATACGTGCAGCATCAGCTCATGTGGCAAGGGTTGCCTGTAATTCTGGGAGCATGAAAATGCATCTGGTCAGAAGACACAGCAGGGCTGCAGCATAGCTGTGACAGGCTTTGTTTCTTTTGTTCATACATGCCAGCTCTGGGTCCCCCCTGCTCCCAGTCTGTCCAGAATGTGTTTTAAGCATTTAGAACCATAGTTTAGATCAACCCTTTAGCTTAGGCAAAAGGGTGTCCCCCATTAGTTTACTGTTATCACTGAGTAACATTTGAACCTCTTGGCCAACTTAGCAACCCCCCTAAAATTTAGCTGGGAGTGAAGATCTTAGAAGTGTAAAGAGTTTGCAGCTTTCATGAAAGTTGGAGTCCCCTTTTTGAGGATGATTGCAGTTTGAGTCCAGCAGTTACCTGCTATAAATGGTTTGCTAGCAATCTAGTCAGTGCATGTGTAGATTGGAATTGGCCACACCGTCCTTGAGTTTTAGAGATGGCCAGAGGGAGGAACATGAAGTTTTTCAAAACGTGGGAGGTGAGGTGGGATGTCTGGCAGAACTGGGTTGCATTTAGGACTACAAAGAGCCAGCCCATAGGATAGCAGTTTTGTTGGTCTGCTTATAGAATAACATGCTTATCGCCTGGATTGAGTCAAAGGTATTATCAGATAGAAAATAAGTGGTTAAAACATTTTTCATGAATAGAGATAACTGGAAAAACATTCTGCCTTCTTGCTTCCCCCCTCCCCCCTCTTTGGGGACAGAGGGGTCATTTTAAATTTTGATGAAAAATTGAGAACAAAAACATTTTAATTCTGATGCAACACTCAAACAGGATGCATTGCATGCCTCACGCTCCTGTTTTCCAAACTCTCTGGTTTGGTCCTTGCCTTAGTACCCATGCAACAGCACTTCTAAGCACAACCCATGCAGGATACCTGGTTTTGTGTACGTAGTACTGCCCTATCTTGTACGTCAGTGTTTGTCATGATAGCCTTCTGAGGCTTATGTAGCTGATGCTGTAATTTTGCATATAAAGAAGTATATTAATTGGTGTATTTCAAATGTATGCCCTTGACTGAAAATCATCTGGGATAAAACCATATTTTATACAGTATTTCATACAGTAGGGACATTACAGTATGCTTCATAGGGTAGCATGTTTGCAATCACTGTTCCGAAAGTAAATCAGACAGAGTACATATTTCCAGTGTAGTATTCTACAAAAATGAACAGACTGGTTTATCTGGGTCTTTTAAGAAAGTAAAGGAGCACTGTTTTTCTTCATCAGCTTCCTTTTCATCTGTAAGCTGTTAGCAGGGTTATTAAGTACTTGATGACCCCTTACAATTGCAGCCTACCTGTAGGAAAAAAGAAATGTCTTTTTATGCTTGATATTTTCTGCATATTGCAATAATAACTTTGTTAGGAAATAAATCATATTTTTCCTATTTATTGGTATAGAACTATGTTCTAGCTGTGGTTAAGACATTAAATACTTTTGGAGTCTATTCTGCTAGAATAACATTTTGATAAATGGTTACTGTAATGAAGTTAGTGTAATTAATTTTATAATGAGCTTTTCAAGAACCTGTGTAATTTAATGTGTCTCAAAGATGTTAGTCACATGTTTTGGTAATCTGCACAGGAGATGTTCTTTGGATAACAGCAAAGCTATTTAGCAGCTGAATGGTTTTGCATGAAAAGCATATTATAATTTAGAGTGGGACTTTCACCTAGGATGATGTAGTGGAGTGGGTAGGTGGGCTGAGAAGGATCTAGAGTGATGGCCAATAAGTCAGGTTAAGTATGATTTTTTTGAAGTGGGACAAGAAAGTTATTTGTGTAGACTGTTTTTAGTTTTCTTGGTAAGTTAATTGTATCAGACAACAATTACTTTGTTGACTGATTAGTAGATTTGGTAAGGGTGTTTAGTTAAGGCTACTGTCTTTGTTCATGCTAAATGCAATTTGTATTAAGTGGTGTCACAGTAATTGATCTTTCTTTGCATTTTTCTGATACGATGAAGCAGTACTAGGTGGTGTGTTGAAGTGTGGAATGTAGTTAATTGTTCCTAGGGCTTTGGTACCACCTTACAAAGTTCACATCTTCACCTTTGGTTCTGGCCACATGACCCCATTCTTGTGCTGCAGCACATTGTCCTTTAATGCAACCCACAGGAAAAATTGATCCATCTGGACCCGTCTGAAAAGAAAAAAAAGAAAAGGTGATATTTTAATCTCAAACCTATTTGTAGATTCATTTTATAGTATAGTTGCACAAATACTTGTGTTGACAGAGTTGTCACAAGTATTTGTGACAGGTAATTGGGATGGGTGCTGTGGTGATGTGTATAGATGAATTGTGACTAGGTAAGATCCCAGGTTCTGTCAGGTCTGCCTGTCTGCTTCTTCAAGTTATTCCCAGTTCCAGTTTTCCTCTTTCACAGTTGTGATCTTTCTGTCTTCTAGCAGTTCTTCAGGATTTCCAGGCTGTCTCTTTCTCCAGTCAACATCCACTCACTTTGCTAATTTAGCTGCTCTCCTTACCTGTCCATTCATGTTTACTATTCCCCTTAGCCTACCTTCATCACAGCTCCACCAGGATTTCTCAGGCAAATGCCTCTCTATGCCAAATTCCAATTTCTTACTCCAAAACATGGAGGTAGAAAAACTTCTTGAATAAAAAGTCAGATGTGTCTTAAGCAGTAAGACAGTTTGAAAAAAAAAAAATCCGTATTTGTGCACAGAAATGAGTAATTATTTTGACTGAGAATTGAGGGGAGAGGCAGCAGGGTGGGAATCTCAGTCTGAGGCAGATGCTTCAATGTATGATTTCAGCACAAACTCTGATTTGGCCAAGATACAAGAAATAAAGCAGTTTAGGGTTTGTCTGTAAGGAGAAGAAATGTGATAGAGTGGTTACTTTTCTAGAGTTCTGCTGTACAGTTACACTTGTATAATTCATATTTAGTTTTATATGAATTAACTTTGCAACCTTATCTTGGGATGTTTGGCTGGAAGAGGGGTGATGCCTCTATCGTACCCATCCTCCCAATAAATTTCCTCATGTAGGTAGCCCAGAAGAGTGAGAAATATCAGTGCGGTCAGCCGTCTTGATAACCCGCTGCTGACTGGAAGGGTTAAAAAGGAACAGATGTGCATTGCTAGTCATTGTCATATAACTGGTTTGACCTTTTTCTTTATTTTGTGGTTTCAGAGAAAGAGGGGTCAATGTAAGACAATGATGGAGAGGAGGAGGTTAAGCTTTTGTTTGTTTTCACACATCCTATTATTTAAGTACCAGATTCAGCTTACTCCCTTACTCTTCCATTACTTTTTTTTTCCCCAGAAAGAACTAGAAACAATTTTTCCCATAAGAAGATTCTTTCTAAAGATTTTTTTTTTTTCTCCTCTTATGTAAGAATAGGTTTGTCTGGCCTGGTGAACCCATCTATTTTAAGGAAGAAAATGAGCATATTGAACTATCTATTCCAGTTCTTTGTCAGTTTTAGCTTTTAAGTAAAGCGCGTGCCTGCTAGTTTGGAGTGGTATAACTTTTAAAAACTGTTGATAATTTTTTCCTACTATTCTAGATTTTTCTTTTTTCTTTATTTTCTTTATTTCATCTTGCTATCCTTAAATATAAGATAAAGTAAATATAAGTAGTCCCATTCTGACAAATGTCTGTATTTTGACCATATGTGATATAATCTTACTGTGTCAGAGATGGCTGAAATCTCAGAGTAATTCCAGATCATGGAGCCTCATAACATCTATTTATTTTTACTTTTATTGCATTTAAGCTTTCACTATAGCTTTAAGTTGCTTATTGTTATATATTATTTCAAGTAAGATCTTTGTAATGTCTTCTGGTGGGGGTTATTTCTATCATTTGAAAGTATTGCTTATTTTGATGTAATGTAAAATCAGAAAAATAGAGTGCCTTCTCCAGAAAACTGTTTCCTTGCTAATGTAGTTATGCTAAGCTCAGGATGTGTGGGAAGAGATGCTGGCGTACTCTAGATGTGATAGACTGGTGAATATAATTTGTTAAATGGAATTCATCCCTAATTTGGTAATACCACTTTGCTAGGAAGTGATATGCTTTGTATGTGGAGATAAACCAAAGCCCTGATAATCTGATGTCTGTGCAGGTTCTCTTCAAAGATGCTGATTTTTTGTCTTCAGCAAATACTTCTGTAAGGGATTAGATTCTGTATAAATAAATAGCTTCTGCAGTCTTCATTTTATACAATAAACCTTCAGTTTTAAAAACGTACTGTTTTAAATAACATACTACTGCTCTGCAGAGAATTTAAGAATTGCTATTTTATACCACAGAGATACACCGGGTTTATTTATTAGTTTAAGTCATCTATGAATATTGTCTTCTTTTGAAATACACACTTAAGCAGTACTATGCATGCTTAAAATGTATAAAGTCTAATTGTTTTTTTCTATGTCACTGAAATAATGTGGCCTGGAGTGTACAGCTGATAAGAAGAAAGATAATGGTGTAATGATCAGGATGTCTCCAGGCAATCAGAACACAAAAGCTTATTCAAAATACCTTTGGTGTAATTCTCTGTGGGAAATGCAAAACCAGAAGGTGTAATTTCTTGCCCCCCGTCAGAGGCCATATAATGAAGCATATACACGGTTCTGCTAACAATTAAAGATTGCATGCATGCATGCTTAGTGTATGGATGCAGTAATTGGTTAAAAATTTATCACATGCTTATAATAGAAGGTAACGTCAAGCAGGAGATTTGTGATAAATGTTACACTTTTTCCTTGTTAAACCACTTCAATGTAGAAGACTGAGTTACAGGTACAGGGTCAGGTCAAACTCAGGTTTTGTCAACTCTGATTGATTCTTGGGAGAAGTGGAATTTAGAAAGAGGCTTGAGAAAAGTCAATTTTGGCCATTGGTTTCGTATCTGCACTGAGATAGACCAGTAGCAAGGTAGTTCCTAGTGGACTGCTGTTTCCTAAAATATAAATAGTGGCCAGTGGCTCAGAGTGGTTTCTGAGAGATTCTGAAAGAAACAGACATTTATAGGTTCAGAAATATGGCAGACTTTGCTATATTCTTACGTAAAAGTCGCAGTTGTTTTAATAGAGTTATATTAAGTGCATTGTAATAGCAGTCTAGAAAATCGTTAGGTCAATAGAAGCAGGATTTCAAAATTCAAGAAATAGTTCGGGATGAAATGTAGAATAATTGAGTGTACGTTGTCTCAAACTAGTTAAATTATGCATAGTCTTATATTCTCGAATCACACCATATTATTGTCATTGATACAGAATTGTTTGGATTTGTTTCCTTTCCCAGAAAATGTTCTGCTTTTCAGTACTAGAAGGTTGTGTGTAAAAATGATGTTTCTTCTGAAGTGTTATAATTTGAAAAAGATAATGTAAAATCTGACACATATTTTTAAAAGAATAAAATACACTGCTTTAAAAAAGGAATATATGTTAAGGACTCCAAAGTTCTGATGACAGAAGTAAGTATGATCGAAGAGTCTTATGACTGAAATAAAACATTCTGCAATATTTCTTTCAGCCAGAGGCAGGCAAGGTCCCACAGATCTAGAGCAGAAAGAAAATGAAACAGGAAAGGGCAATTATATATGTCTCACATTTGCTCGTGTAAATGGTAACTACACCAATAACAGATACCGTTTCTGAAGTAATTTGGGGTTTACTGCAGGATGGGACTAGAGGGTGCTACTGCTATCAGGTATCCACAGCTGCAATATCTGAACACTGGAAAAAGTTTTAATCTTTACCACCATGCAGTACTACTGAGCATGAATGGAAATTGATTATTAGATGAAACTGAGAAGAACAGGAAGAGAACAGATTATTTCTGTTCATATAAGATGATGATTTGTTATACTCCAGATGAGATGAACAAACTATTCTCTTTTCTGGGGATGAATTGTTGTGGAAGGCTGTAGCTATTGTCCATTTTCATAAAATAGTGACATAAAATAACTATTGGAGACTTTCTCCTGTTGCAAGAGTCTCTTCCCCCCTCCCTCCCAAATACACAATTTATTTTTGTTTGTTTAATGTTGTATGTAATGTTAATACATGCATTGTAAGTACCGTATGTATATAAAAAGCACCACCACACAATTATAGTAGAGACTTTCATTGCTTTGCTGCTTTCAGGTCCTGTATGCTGAAACACCCAGTATGTTCATATATTGACCTCTTTTCTTTACCATTTCTTTTCTGGCTTAGGGCCACCTTGAACATACTTCTAACTATGTGCATGTTTCTTAATTCTTGGGGTTCCTTTAGACAATTGACTTGTTTCCCAGATACCCAGTACTGGTATATGAAGTGAAGAAATTGGTTATTCTGCATATTTAGAAAGGAGTTTCCTCATTCTGCTGTCTTTAACTGTTGGTTTCCATCTCTATGTAAATTTGTTTCCTCTGTTGCTAGAGGTTTTCACACACACAGTTCAACATTCATGAACTTTGTTAAATAGGCTTCTGGTTAAGTTAAATAAAAATTCTAGCGTTATTATATGACTATGGTGTGTTATCAGTAGAGTTTGCCTAAAGCTATGTAACACTTTAAGGGTTCTCAAATGCTAAAATCCTGAAACTCCATCCTATGCTGTCATCAAATTCTTGATTGTATGTCAGATGTATCAACAATTTCTGTAAGCAGTCGAACTTCAGTCTCACTCTGAAGAAGTTGTATACTGATTAATGTATGACCATTCCCTATAAGGTTTCAGGATCAACACTTGCTCGCTGACTTCTTACACAGGTCCTTCCCCACAAAAGACAAATTCAGGGTCCCTTTCTTACTTCAAAGCTTTGTCTCTGTCTGCATTTACATTCTGCTTTCACCTGTAACTTCCTCATTTTTAGTGGGCTTTGCAAACCAGACCATGTTGTTTCTTAGCTGGTTCTTTCTCTTTAGGCTTTGAGTCTTTATTGCAATATTCTCTTTCTTAAATGTTGATGTGGTTCCCTGAAGAATGGCTTAGACCTAAAAGCATATTTAGTTTCCTTTGCAGTCCTTATTCGAACTCATAAATATCTTCTAAAATGAGTGGTGTCCAAAACCTTGAATTACTCTTCCATTGAATTTCTCTGCCATGCAAGATGTGGTTGTTCTAGGTGAAAAAAGTCATTCTAATTGGTTATGAACTGTAAAGAAATAGTAGCTTCTTTTCAAGATAATTTTTCCAAGGAAACTTCTGGGAGAAGTTTTTTAATTGTTCACTTAGTAAGCTCTTGTGAATGTTGTTTTCTAGTTTTTAAGCAGTAATTAAGGTGCAGTCATTTCAGTGTATGCTGATTAAAGTTTTCAGTAAAACTTTTTTTCCCCCACCTTGGTTTCTCCTCTTGTGATATTTACACGTTCTTTTTACTGTTTCTAAAATGCTCTTGCTCTCCCCAAAGGTGACTAGGCACAGTAGGGATTGTGTCTTTCCTTCTGTGAGTAAAATAGGGTTGTTTTAGGGGAAAGAAAAATAGGGGAAATAAAGTCTACAAATCTGAGGAAAGACTGATGTTACTATTTCAGCCATTCCTAAAACAACTTATGTGAATGTTCTTTACTTATGGACTGATAAAGTAATTAAAAATTTTGAGATTAGACCTCCTTCTGATAGACTCACTGTTATATTTTGTTTCAGGCTTTTTTTCTGTGTTTTGTATTTTACCAAAGTTACTGAGCTATGGGATTTTTGTTGGGCTATGTTATTTGGTTTTTGCAAAAATCTGTCAAAATCTCTCTTTACTTTTGGTATCTACATATGTATCTTTCCCCTAAAGGGATCTATAGGAAAGGCAACAATACAGGTTTAAGTAACTCAGAGCATACCAGGATATTAAAACCAGAAGAAACTTGATGGCAGAGGGGGCAGGGGAATACAGGCTGAAGTCACTTGTTATTGGAGCTCTTTATGGAGTTCATCTCTCACTGTTTCTGGTTCCATTCCTGGTATGGCTAAGTAGCAACTGTTTCTTTTTGCTCATTCCTTTCAGTCATTTATCTCTTGCATTTCCAAGTGTTTTTCCTTGCCTTCTTGGTTTTCCATTCTTTATTTGTCTTTTATTATGACAGTTCTCTGCTGTTTGTTAAATTAAGAAATTCCACTGAATAATTGAAATCTAATTTAATTTAGTTATCCATATAATAGAATTTATGATACTTCATGTAACATCATTGTAGAAATATCTTTCATTATTGAATTTCACTGTAACTAGACATAGTTAATTTCTTCTCCTCTTATTTGGCTCAGTTTATATTTTGAATTGTCAACTTAATGGGGAATTTGGTTTGTGCTTTTACCAGTATGCAATCATAAGTAGGTTGAAAGTAAAGAAGACAATTTCCAAAGGCTTTGAACATATATAATCTAAATATAATAACTGTGTAGAAAGAAAAATGTGGAGAAACCTGGCAGCTTGTGTTTCGGATCATGAAGTTTCTGCATTGTCAATGTGAAAATAAGTTCATTTTTATGAAGTCAACAGAATAAGAAGAAAGATTCAGTAATCACTATTCTATAGTGATTTATGGTGCCTCCATAGCACTAGATGTTCTTAAATTAAACGCGATTCCTGGTATGTTTTTTCAAGTGATAGCTGTTGGGCATTGGCACTGATGCCCAAACTCTGGAGACAGCTGAAAGCGTTGTGTGGCTTTTGGATCCATAGATTTACTTCTGTCTTTCAATATCAAAATGGTGCACTTCCACTATAAACAAGGTAGTACACATTGTTTTCCTTGGGTGAAGAATAGGTTTAATGTGAACTCTGGAAAGCATTTCACTCCTATTGTGTAGATGAAGGTTATTCAGGGATTTGGAGCTAATACAAGTTTTGAGTTCTGCTCAGCTGATTAAAATTAAATAGCAGAAATCATTGTTTTTCACTGTGTATCTAATTATAAAATATATTTGACAATGCCTTTCATAATTCATTAGTTGTAGTAATATCTTTCACTACCTGTTTTCTTGTGTCTCTTCAAATATCTTTTGAGGTTTGAGCACCCTAACACATGACTCTGTTGGGAATTCATTTGCTTGCACATCTTTAGTGTGATACAGTGAATCACTTAAAAATAACCAAGAAAGGTGTTTTACATTTGAAACCTAAATTAGCATTTCACATTCTTAATTACTTTATAGCATACTGTTCTTTTTGTAGGACACTTGTAAAATTGATAATTGCTTCTTAAAAAAGCTGTTACTCTTTCTATGTCCTGTTGCATTCTTCTTGATTTTTAATGAAATAATTTAAATGTTTTATTGATGCCTTTGTCTTTTTCTCAACAGTTTTCAAAATCTTGTTAATGTGATGGCATAAACTAGTAAAAAGGCATTTGGATTACATCATGGATATCAGCAATGGCGATTGATATTATTTGAGTGGCGCAGTGAGAGTCTGCTGTATGAAGTATCAGAAGTTTGTATTTCTTCTAGTTTTGCAATGGTAAGTTTTTTACATTTTGTATTAAATAATAATAACTTTTAAACTTGTTATGTGAGGTGTGTTTCTTTAGAAAGTAACATACCAGCAAATCAGTAAAGATTTCTGTCTTACATACATTTCTAATGTCTGTCAAATTCAGCAGTAGTTACTCACCAAAGTGTATGTTGGAATTGGTTTAATTTATTTTATTGGTATCCATTTGAAATGTCAGTTACTCGTCCTTAGTGTGTGCTAGCCTTAATTAGAACAACCTAGGTGAAAGGCAATATCTAAATAACCCTGTTTTTCACATTTGGGTTCAACCCCAAATGAGATCACTTTTCAGAAGGTACTGAGCTTGTGTGTAAAAGGGGAGAATATACAGGCAAGTTTATCCGTTTGGAAAATAGGTATAAACAACCATTGTAGACAACGCATAGTTACATGATTTTTTTTCTCTCTTCAACTCGACTACTGATGTTTTGCCCATTTCCTGTTTGTCGTGTTACTTATATTTTCTATTAAGACAAAGTTCATTGGACATCTCACACTTTGTCCTGCATTGTTACTTTTAAAGGGACAGAAGGGAAGTTAGCAGTTCTTTACCTGTATCTCCAGGAATACAAACAGTGCACCTTTCTAGGCATTCATGTAAGGCAGCGGGAGTAGCTAACAAGCAGGAAGGTTGTAGCAGCACAAATACAATGCAGTTTTGAGAATATTTAAAAATTCCACTGTGTAATTGCCTTTTCTTCGTCACACAAAATGATGTGCTGTCTTATACAATTGTATCTACAGCTATACCAAGCAATACTTCAAGGATACATTACTTTCATTAAGAAATACTACTTGCATTATGAATACCTAAACAGACTATAGTAATGACTGTTAATTGTCAAACAGAATTGTATTGCTTAAGAGGTGTACTGGTCTTGTCCCGTTCTCTCTTTTCTGCTCTAGGACCATCTGACACCTAAATAGTAGATTTGGGAGAATTTATGCTCTTTTTTTTTTTTTCTCTCCTGTGCTGAAGATGGAAAATGCCTATTGAAACAATTTTCCTCCATTTGTCATTTTCAGCCTTCCTAAATAACATGTGAAAGGTTTGATTCCATATTTAAAATTTTAAGTCTTCACATCATATGTCAGTTGAACAGGTTTGTATAATCTGGAATTTGGGAAGATGGAAAAAGGAAGGTATGCCATTATGTACAAATGTGAATCTATTCATTATCATGGGTATTATGACAGGTTTGTGGTGATCTGCAGTTTGACACATTGAATTTTTAAAGATGAAATGAATAGAAGGATAAAACTGAACTGGTTTTTATTAAAAATGTTATTTTGAGATTGGGCAAGTCAAGTACTCTTACATTTCACCCTGAAATCTAAAATACAGACACTCTCAAACTGGATGTTTTAAACTTAGCTTTGAGTCTGAATTTACTTAAATCCAATGTAGGTGATGATTCATCTCACCAACTGTATGAAAAGTTTAAAAGTGGAGAGGGCTTGGGAAACAGCCTTCTAGTACCTCAGAGGAGATTGCTAAGAAGATAGAGCCAGGCTTTTTGTTAACGTAAATGATGCAAAAATAGGGGAGGGTCTAAAAAAATACCTGGATTTAAGAAAAAATATTTTCACTATAAGGACAATTAAACAGGTTGCCCAGAGAGCTTGTGGAATATCTGTACTTGGATGTTTTCAAGACCGAGCTGGACAATATCCTGTGTAACTAAATCTGAAGTTAGTCTTGATGTTCATTTGAGCAGGAGGTTGGACTAGATTGCCTTCCAAAGTCCGTTGCAACTTGAATGATTTTATGATTCTGATTAAGGCATTTTGTTTTAGTTAATTTTTACTATTAATGACTCTAACTATTTTTTACTGGTGTGATTTTTTTTTTTTTTTTTTTTAAAATCCCCTGTTAAATTAGAGTTGCAATTCTGTTTTGTTACTTATGAGCGATTTGTTTTTGTTTTAAGCAACAGGTGAGCAAGCAAATACAGTTTTAATGGTTTCCTTCTTAGTATGTGAAACCATGTAAGTAGAAACTGTGGGATATTAAGAATGTGATTTGATACCTCTATTTTACCAGACAAATTTAAATAATAATACCAATACATTATATCATATGTACAATACATAAAAATAGTGTATTTTAGTAACTGGAGCCTAACTGGAACATTCCAGCCTTACATAAGGCATAAACATGACAACATTCACACACAAGTACTAAAGCCAGAACAACCGCAAATACCAAGTCAGCTACTTTGTGGCTTAGATGGAAAACTTTTTTAATGCCCTAAGGAAATACCACAGAAAGAAGTGGTATTAATACATTGCATAGGCATATTCAGTTTTATATTAGGTACATTTGTGACAATATATTCTTCATATTTGCTATGTCTGTAGGTGTTTTTTAAATATTTTTTTCTGACTGTTTTGTTTACATTTTTTTGAAGGTTTCCCAATGAGTGGATCATGATGAACATACTTTAGGGATTTGCCATAGTATGGCTGCTTCTCGATCTACTCGTGTTACAAGATCTACAGTGGGTTTAAATGGTTTAGATGAAAACTTTTGTGGTAGAACATTAAGAAACCGTAGTATTGCTCATCCAGAGGAAGTTCCCCCCCATCCTCAAATACGGTCAAGGTCACCAAAGAAGAGGCCAGAGTCTGTGCAAACTCAGAAGGGAAGTAACGGAGGAAGAACTACTGATTTGAAACAACAGAGTGCTCGGGAATCATGGGTGAGCCCTAGAAAGAGAGGGCTGTCTTCTTCAGAAAAAGATAATGTTGATAAACAAACTGTGGAAAATTGTGAAAAAAAACAAGCAGAACCTGTTTCACCAGTTTTGAAAAGAATTAAGCGCTGTCTACGTTCAGAGGCACCCAACAGTTCAGAAGAAGACTTGCCTACTAAAACAGAGAAGGAATCATTGGAGCATAAAAGCTTAGTGTCGGACAATGATGCAGTCTCCACAGGGACTAAGCGAGCTTGTCGATGTCTTATATTGGATGATTGTGACAAAAGGGAAGTTAAAAAGGTGAATGTGTGTGCAGAAGGATTTAATAATTCTGCAATAGTTGACGAGATCGCAGGTTATCAGACTGTCAATGGAGTTGGGGAGAGAGACTCAAATTCTCTTAACTGTGATGACTGTCAGCTTGATGGGAACACTAAGCAAAACAGTGCTGGTTCCTGTATGCCCAAGGACAAAACAGTAGCAGAAAATGGAAACTCATTTGCCCATTCTTCATTGTTGCTTAATAGCAGCAAGGAGGACAGTGTTGTAGACCATTATGTGCCTTGCACAAACTCTCAAGAACAGGTAAAGTTAGAGGACCACAAAATAATAAATGACTGCTTGCCTGAGGAGCATGCTAATCAGGCAGATGAGCCAGCTACAGGGTCCTTTTCTGAAATCCAGTCATCTTTGTTAAGGGATTCGGAGGAGGAGGTAGATGTTGTAGGAGATAGTAGTGCCTCTAAGGAACAGTGTGCTGAAAACACCAATAGCAACCCGAATACTCATCATGACAGTGCATCAATCTCAGGTGAACCTGAACCACATTCTTCAGTGCTGGACTGTGTTTCGGCTCAAATTACATCTATGTCGGAACTTCAAGAACACAGATACACATTGAGAACTTCACCACGAAGGGCTGCCCCTGCCAGAAGTAGCCCTACTAAAAATAACTCTCCTTGTAGAGAAAACGGACAGGTTGAGGAAAATAATCTTAGTCCCACTGAAAAGAATGTACCTGTAGGTGTTAATAATATCAATGGATCTCCCAAAAAGTCTGAAGAAATTAAACAGAATGAAAAAGAAAGAAATTGTAATACGGGAGATCATGGGAGTGATGGACTAAGAAAGCCACTTTCTGAGGCTAGGCTTGTTGCTGGATATGTACCATCTGCCAAAGAGAGTGCCAATATCCACACTGCAGAGGATGATGAGGAAGAGCCTGATGTGTATTACTTTGAATCAGATCATGTGGCATTGAAACACAACAAAGAGTATGTGTAACTATGGTAACCATGAATTCTGCTTTTGTTTCTTACCAAAAATATATAAATTAATACATATTTAAAGTAGTTTCACAAAAATTGAAGTGCTTTATAATTTTCATACTCTTCAGTCTTCATTTTTCTTCCTTGTTTCTACCCCAAACAAAATTAAACTCTATTTAATATGCAGTATG
Organism: Fulmarus glacialis; assembly: GCF_000690835.1. Lineage (NCBI taxonomy): Eukaryota > Metazoa > Chordata > Aves > Procellariiformes > Procellariidae > Fulmarus > Fulmarus glacialis. The sequence continues at coordinate 29,449 of NW_009209932.1, forward strand.
GTACAGCAATGTGGTTTATACATTTCTAGCAATATGAATTCTTTAGCCAGAAATTGTGGGGGTTTTTTTTAAACACATCTGTTATCTCTTTTCTTTAAAAAACTAGCTGGAAACAAAGGAATTATAACCCTTAATTACAGTTCAGTTATTTATCAGCATATCCAATAGGCACAGTCCATACAGCTGTTGTACTATTCTGTTGTACATAGAATTTAAGGTTAGATACCTATTTTCAGAGTGTAATGGGAAAGACTTATCATTATCATGTTAAGGAAGATAAATTGATCAAATGCAGCAATTTGAGAACTTTCTCCAGAGTAAATTATGTCTACATTGCTGTTTATATTCCTTAAATGTAAATATATACATGTTCTCATTATTATTAGAAAAGAGCACTAACTTGTTTTTATATTTATCATCTGAATGTCTGTAAGTAGAACTGTGGTAATCGTACATTTGTGGTAACTGTGAAAGAGATTCTTGAAACAAAAGGGCAATTTTCTCAGTGAAGAAAGTTTACTTGGAGAAAATTTGTCTTCAAATGGTAGATTGGGCCACAGTTTTTATTGCACAGTCTTTGTAACGCTTTGACTTCTGTGTTTTGCTGTTTAGTAGATGTTTTACATTTTGTTGTGAGTACTGAAAGGCCAAATGCAGATGATCTTCAGTTTGCTTCATATGAAGAGTTAAACCACTGCTAGTAGTTTCTGTAAATAATCACAGCACAATTATTATGAATATGGGGCAGAAGGCACAGATGATTGTTTAATCCAGCAGAAGTTTGACTGGGTTTTTTGGTTAGAGTTGCATTATTTTTATAATGAAATTTTGTTCAATATTGGATATGAATAAATTATTTTAATCAGAGAAAATTGTGAATTAGAGCATGGTTCAGACAAACTATGATTTCAAAATAATGATTAAATATCTGCAGTTTCAGCCAGCAGCCCAAAGTGTATGGACACTTTTCCTGGTAGATAGAGAGAAGATTGCTGTTTCTTAAATTATAAATGGGAAGAATGGACTGTTGTCTTTTGACTTTTTTTTGATGTTTTTGTATCTGTATGTAGGATGACTTTACTGGTTATGTTAGTACAAAAATACATTAGTAATGTATCTCTTTTTTATTATTATTATTATTTACTAGGAAAAGAATGATAAAGATCATATCAGATTTTTAGATGTAGCTTCAATTTTTACTTCTTTCAAATTAAACATGTCTGAAATGCACAGTTTTTAAAAATCAAAATCTGCAATTGAATGTAAATACTGTAAAAATAAAAGTAATTTTTTCTATTCTTACAATTAAACACAGATCTAAATTGTTCTTGAAAAATTTCAGGAACGTGCCCTAGTGTTAGCTTTTGAATATACACAGTTGCTCTGAAGATCTGACTAGTTGTTGTTCTGATTGGCAGCCTGTTTGTGAGAGCTTGTTGGGGAGCTTTTGAAATTGCAACTAGGACTTGGTAGCTTGCTACTAACTTGCTGCCTGAATGCAGAATTCCAAAAGAAATTGCTGTTATTTTTATCCTATCTTATATTTTACTGATTTTTGGTGGTGAAAAAAGTCGAAGCTAGAATTCTCTTCTAGATCAGGAAAGAATAATGTCTACTTTTCAGAAGGGAAGCATGCTACTGTAGGTAGTGTTAGCTGGATTTTTTTTTTCCCTTTAAAAAATGTTGATGTAATTGGAAAGTTATGGGCAGTCTGTTGTTGTTGTTTATATTTGCAAGAAAACAAATCTAGTATTCTAATGGTTCCTCATGATAATAGGATCCTTCTAAAGAATTTAAGTCTATATTTTCATATTTGAGTGCAGTTGTTGTTTATCCAGAACTTCATAGTTCAAGAGTTAATCAAATACAGTGCACCTACATCCTTTTTCAAATTTTAAAAATAACAAAGTTCATTAGAGGATACTCCTAATTTATGTGTTACAGTTCTTGAATAGTGTCTTTATTATACCCTTATTTAATCTCATTTGGTGCTTATTTTCTAAAATGTTAAACTAAAAAAAAAAAGGTTTTAGCAGAAATGTTTTCCCTGATTAGTCAGATGCGAAGAATTCCAGAGTTCCTAAGCTGTCAGGTAAAGGCTATTCGCTTTGCTCGTGATATTTCTGGCTCAGCAAAGTATCCTGGTCTTCTGCTTATCAGATCTTCAAATGGTACACAGCTTTGTTTTTCTGTCCGTCATCAGTTTGTGATTAAACTTGTCTTTATGGATGTTTTTTTTCTCTGGCTTATATTTCTGTTCTCCTTTAAAAGCAAATTCAGAGAGACATTAGCATCTTGGCTAGGTTGAGGAGGCAGATTTCTCCAAGAAGGCATTAATATCACTCTTTTGATGTTCCACAGCGGAAAAAAAGCTGTATTCCTCTGTGTTGTAGAAGCAATTTGATATGTCTGTAAACTTACATTATTTCTTGTTATATTACATGGCTTGATGACATACACATTCATACAGCTGATTTTCACTCTCCAAGAAATTATTGTAACACTGATAAAATATGAATATGCCAAAACCTTCAAAAGCTGTTGATAAGACTTGCTATAAGAAAAACAACTATATGTATATTGTGGTATTTTTTGTATGAATTTTGTTGCTTTTTGAATGTTGTCATGTTTAAACAACATTCATATATTAATATTTCTGGGAAAATGGGATGATATAATAGGAAGAATAATCATTACAGAAAGCAAATTGTGGAATATTATCATTCAGAGAGAAGGCTGAAATGGTGGATGTTCCACAACCTCTTTAATAAAATAGATCCCTCCTACAAAGACAGATCCGAGATCTCTAAACAGAAATTTTATCACAACATAGACATTCATGTAGACAATAACAGACTGATCTAGGGAGTTGTATAATTGTAAAGTATTGTTCATGTAATTTTTGTGTTATTACACACATAATTTGAATTTTTGTGTATTCCTCTCAGAAAAACATGGTTTGATGCATATTTGAAAATTTTGCTTGTATGTTCTAGCTCAGAAACCTTTGCATTTTCTCTTGAGATATTTTCATCAAAACTGAACTTGTTGATTTAAATCTTTTTAAACTGCTTAGTTTTATATGCTGTGCTTAGTGTTTTGCATATGTCTTTCCTCAGGAGTTTCTAATATCTCTTTGCTGTATCGTTTTATAGTTTAATTCTTTCTTACAGTGCAGTAGCTTACTTTAGTTTTCTATCATATGCGGTATTCTGTTCTCAGTACATTTTCCCCTTTGCCCAGTGTTTCATTTAGTGCCCTTTTTTCTTTTTTCCTTCTTCCTCTCTACTTACTGTCTTTGGAGATTTGCAATGTTTGGCAGGTATTAGGTTGCATGGCGGAAAATTTTTGTTTAACACTTCGCTCTGAGTTCTCGATGAAAATGTAATTGAGGAATTGAGTTTCCATGTACATATAATGTATTATACAGTGTGTTTCTAGGAGCCTGTAAATTGTGATTAGCTTTATAGAGACTACTTAGGCCTGTAGGTAAGCCCACTGAAATACAAGAATTACGCATGAGCACTTGCCTACAGGCATTCAGTTGCAGCAATTAGGACCTTGTGTCTATTCAGTAAATATTTTTAAGTAGATATTTTCATATATCTTTGGTTTCATTTATTGCTTTATAATATTTAAAATCATAATAGCTGTACTGACATTTAAACTGAAGACAGATTAAAATGAAATATTTTAATACATCTCTTAAAACCCAGTCTTGTGAATTCTTACTGTGGGTTGTATTGTTGCAGAGGTCTTGGAAAGACAGAGGACCATGTAGCGTCGTACAATCAGATTTAATATTTAATTGACAATTCATAGTAATACTGTTAATGTCTTTGGATGCACGTTTAATATTATATGAATGTGAGAAAGAAAAGAAGCATCTGTGGCATTTCCTGTGGTACAGGTTTTGTATTTTATTCAGTCACAAATGTTTCTGCCTGATGAATCAAATTAGAACAGTTCTCTATAAAAGTTCATCTTACTGCACTTGACTTGTTAGAATAGGGTCTGGTGCACCTTGCCATACCAATTATTTGAGAACTGCTTCAAACAGAATCTTCTTAAAGTGTAACTCTAACATAATCCTGTAGCGGTCTTTTTCACTAAGGTGAACTTCTAATTTTACCTGCACCGTGTTTTTTCCTTAACCGGATGATGACAATTAGTATTAAAAATTAAACTACTTTTCATTAATATGTTTTAAGATAAAATCTCCATGTCTATCTTCATATATGTTGGGCAAGAATAAAAATATTACATCAGTTTTGTAATTTATCCCCATATATTCAGATATAGGTCTCAGAATTAAGGTCAGATTTATCACACAGTATGGATTTATTTTAATGTACAGATAAGTCAGGTAATCTAACATTCCTTTATGATGATGTCATGTAGCTATGAGTAGCTAATACTGTAGATTAAATTTATCCTCGTATATTATTTTTAAGGACACTTTTGACTCATTTTCCTATGAGACATACAGTTTTAGTCTGAGGAGACTTTGGTTGTTACATTGTTTCATCTTAAGGAATAAAGGGAATTGGTGTAAATCAAGTTACTTTTTGTAGTAGCAGTTTTAATCCATACTGGGGTCAGGAATGTTATGAGATGTCAACTATTTTGTAAACATATAATGTCTGAGGACTTTATAGAATATATCAACAACATAGAAGAATTGACGAAGTATACATTTTTAGTGTTGAAGAATAATAGAAGTTAATAATTTTTTTAAAATGCATATATGCCATATATATTAGATATCCATGTGTTTTAATTAATCCTTTGTTCCACATAAGAGTGGTGTGGCATACAGTGATATTTTTCTTAAACTACCTATTAATGTAAAACTTAAACATACGGAAAATTCGTACTTTTTTCAGAGAGTAGTTTCTACTGTCTGGTAGATCGGTCTGTGTTCTTAAGTTAGAAAAAATTAAATCGGCTTTGAGTAAAAATCTTATTTCATGTAGAAGTTGAATGCTGCAACTCGTTCATCTGCAGAATAGAAATGTAATGGAAGTCAATTAGAAACTTCTAACATGAGTTTCTGATGAACGGCAGTTTGGTATTGCAGATAATTGTGTTATTAAAACATGTGATAGTGTAATGGGCATACAACCACATTTATATATTATGAAATCTTCATTATATTTTTACACCAGCTTAAAATACTAAGTATTTTGAGAATTGTTTACTGCCAGCATCATTATTTTATCATGTTTTATAAGATCATTTCTATTTATAAATACTTACCAATGGCAAAGTGATAAATGATGCAAAATTATTGCGGGACTAAAGATTAAGGTTTAGATAAGGGTATTTTTGTAATCATAGAATCATGTTTTATAATTACATAAGCTATTCAATAAACACTAAATAATAGAGTTCTTAATTTGCAAGATAATGCCTTGGGCATGTGCTGCATCTTCTTTTCTCTCTCTAGTAAACTCTAGGAGCCATTAAATGTCAAGTACATTTGTCAAATTTGTTTTTCTTTCTCTGAACATAGTTATCGTGCTGTCAACCACAGCACAGTTCTAGTGAACAGCACTATCAAACACAGTGCAATCCTCATTTAAATAATGCATCTTGTGGAAAACAAAGCTTGATTTCTTTTGGATTTGTGTCCTTGAATTCTCTTCTCTCCTGATTTGCCTCATACCTGCTTTTCTTTTTCTGCCTATGCTCTCACCTCCAAGAGTCCTCTCTTGCAGCATCCTGTCCTGGAAGAGAGAGCTCTCCAGCACAGAGCTGCTTCCCTGCTGGCTGGCTTGGTAGTATGTGTGGATATGTGTGCTGATGCATCGACCAGAAAATGTGAAGAGTAACAGTTGAATTCTGCTTGCCTTTCTCTTGTGGAGACCGTAGTTACGGTCTCACCCCCTTCCCAAACTTTTTTAGAGAACATACAGGAACTCGTCTTTCCAATTCTTTGATCAACGTTGATCAAAAATCATGGGAGAAAAATGCACAGATTTAAAAAAACAAACAAAAAAACCCAAGGCAAACTTACTATTTTAATACAGAAAAAGGTAGAAACTTACTTTCCCGCTTGTTCATTTGGAAATGCTTATCATTTCTAAGGATCCTCATTAGTAAATTCATCTAAATTGGAAAATTAAGTGTTAGTAAATAATAAAAATGGTTTTGAGGTGTAGGAAATATCAGCTGAAAAAAAAATCAGATGCTGTGGGAAATTCATGGTCCTGATTTAAAAAAAGAGAGGCAAAACCAAGAAAAGGTGGGGTAGTAACATATTCACCCAACACAGCTGTGTGGAGAGTAAGGCTCTGGCTGTGTTTTTGGCTATGCACACAAGGGACACCTAACCACACTTTACCACTTCTGCTTTTGTTATACCAATGTAAATTATGTCTGATGGGACAAGGAATAAATTATATTAACATAGTTGCCTACTTGGTAGGGATGTACAAGTATTTCACTAAAATATTAGTAGGTATAATGATGCCACCAAGAAAACAAGCACTGGCTGGCGTATGCTATGAGAATGCGGGTATCTTTACTCTTCAGTTTTAACTAACCTAGCTTGAAATGATAACTCCATTACCAGTCTTAAGTATTTGGTCTTATATGAAGTTTTGACAGCATCTCCATCATGAACTACAAAACTGACTGGCAGTATCTTTTAGAAGGAATTGTACAAGCAGTACCTATTAATGCTTGTTTTAGTCTCAGCAATAAGTTCTAATCAAGATAGGTGTTTCTTTGGTGCTAGAAAGTACTTATATGCTATTTCGAGGGGAGGAAAGATCCTACTTTTTGGTTTCCTTTAAATTTTGTTCTTTGTAGGAAGAGCCAGCTGATTTTTAATTTTTCATTATTGCACATCTTTATTTTGCTTTGCATAGTTCAAGGTGAAGATGTGCTATTGTTTTGTGTAACAACCTTTGAAAGTTTTATGCTTCTGAAGCCAAGGACCAACTGTGTTTGTCCGTGGTTTATTATCATAGTGAATACTAATAAAAGATACATTTTACTGATTTTCTTTCTTATTTCTAACTTTTCTTCCCCTTCTTTACCCAAAAAAGATTGAGTGAATAATACTTTGTATTGCTGTTAGAACATTCAACTTCTCATGATTGCATATCATGTTTTTGTAATCCAGTTATAGTCTTCAGATATTACTGTAACAGAATACTTGAGGGAATATGTTAATTTGTTCCTATGGCAAGAATATACACTGGAATCGTTGGAGGGTTTCTTGGGTTTTAGTGAAAACCTGCATAAACTAACATAGAGTGAGTTGAAGGAGTTCAGTAATCAGTGTTGTCAACTTTCTCAGATTTCTTTGTTCAGAGGATTTCTGCACAGCTGGGTCAGTTTCATGATAACATCAGTTGCTCCTATTTTGTCTCTGGAAGAAAGCCCCTTCTGTTGCTTTCCCCAACATCTTCTTAGAGAAGAATATCTAAGTGGAGATACTGGAGGAATCTGTGTGGTATTTTCTCTCAGTAAAGGGACTGGGCCCATTCTCATTAGAGATGATGAGAAGGGAGGAGAAAGAGTTGGGGGTGTGCTGTCAGTCTTTTTTTCTGTGCCCCTTGTGAGGAAAACAATTTTACTGCCATTTCCTTCATGTCACTCCAAGCCTTGAAAACAGAGGAATGACAGGGACCTATATCTTCTTCCCTACTAAACGTCACTGTCCTGCAGGCAAATACTTTTGAAAGTTCTGTTAAGGAAGGTCAAAAGGCTATATTAAAATGTGTTAACTGGGGGAGGACTGATGGATGATGTTTTAACCTTTCGTATTGACAAGACTGAAACAAGTTACATGTTTGTTCAGAGGCACAGAGAGTATTTGCTACTAAAAATTTTGAAAACTTGCTGGAAATGTGGGTATTTGATAAAGGTGCTTTTGTCCAGCTAATATTAAATCCTGCTGAGTGTGGTGGACAGCTCTTGACAAGAATGAAGTCTGTAGAAATATATGAGTGGGCGTTCTGTTTCTGGGACAGAGTTAAGGATTTAAGAAAGAAAGGGACATCACAAGTTCATAACCAATAAAATACTGTTCAGATGCTTGAAATACGAAGTCTGGAGCTGTGAAAGTTAGAAAAAGGGTGAAATTAGAGTGGAAAATGGCTCTTTTGCATCCAGGTAAAAGACTGCAGTAGCGTTTTCTGTTTTGGTTTAGGGTTTGTTGGGGTTTTTTAAATGTCCTTTAAAAAAAGGACATTTTTGCTTTTTGGCTTATTTCTGTTTTATTTTAAATAGGTGCTATTATAGCCTGAGGCTGGCATTTAAAAATTGCAATTTTTGTTCTGTTACTGGCACAGTAAACTTGGAGAAGCCACTTAATATATACTTTAGTTGTTTCATGTATAAAATGGAGATGCAGTTTAATTATTTACTTATCTCAGTCTTTTAAAAGGTCTGAAGTACGAATATTAAATATGGATAGAGAAAGGACAGTAAATTACAGTACATGTAAAGAGGTTAAGCTATAGTGGAAAACAATTTCATAGTGAGTTGCAGAATTGGCTATAAGTAGATTAACTTGGTCATAGTATCTAAGAATTAGGTAAGGAAAAACGTACCATATGCTGCTTTCTTCAGGGAAAGGTGGATTTATAAATCCTGACAGGAGTTGATAACGTGCCCTTATGATTATGCCCTTAAACTCCTTTCTGTTTCTGAAGGGAGATCAAAGAAGGGCCACTCTTCATCAGTCTCTACGGCTTCCTCATTGCTATCATGTGTATTCTACAAGTCTAGCATTGCATCCCAGCACTCTCCCCTAGTGCAGTAACAGATTTTTTAAAAATCTCAGATGCACATCAGGATAATTTGCGAGAAACTCTACAGTGTCAAAATTACTGTATCATGACACTGGCAAAGGTTTCAGGCCAAGCTTAAAAGCTGGGAGCATTATCTGATATTTTTGAACTGAAACAAACAAACAAACCCCAAACAAAACAAAACACTTTGAAATGAGAAGATTCTGTTTGATCTGACTTAAAGATTTCTCCAAGAAGTCAATCTCTTACTGCCTGGGGTTTCCCTTTTCCTACAGTAATTTGCAGTCTTATAATATAACATGTTTAATATCCAATACTTTCTTAGCTTAGCATCTAATAAGGGATTTTTTTCTGAATCGCTGTTAGTAGACCAAAATCCAGAGTGATAAATGACTAGGTATAGGAGAACAGGTTTTAGTTTGTACTTTGCTAGAGTGCCAGTAGATGGCAATAAAAGAAAGACTTACACAAATCCTCCTGATTACTGATACGTACCGATTTCATGTCACAGCTCTTGGAAATAGAAAAAAAAAGTTTGTTTTAAGGTAGATATTTTTTCTACATATATTTTAGCCATGTTTTGTTATGAGAAGTGTATACTCCTTCATTTAAAACAAATCCTACCTGCACAAGAAGTAAGCAATAATTCTAATACAAAATTTAAATTACGGCACACACGTTTTTACCTTCCTATCCCCAAAATTGATGTTACTGTACTTTTTATCATATTGTGAATGATATTCACACAACTGTAAAAGTGCAGTTAGTTTTTGCACAGCATTTTATCAGTTAAGAGAGGATAAGTCATTTCTTTTTAACGAGGGATCAAAGTACATGTCTTTGCAAGGTACTAAGTGATGATTGTAACACAAGTATAGCTGACAGTCACTTTTTTTATTTCAAGTAATTTCTGTGAGTATCGGGACAATAAATTACAGGGAACTCTATATGCTGATTTTATTATATGCATTACAAATAATTTTTTGCTACAGTTTTTCATTGTTAATGAATGTCACTTCTGTTACCTGCTAGCTTTATAAAACTATTTTATATATTGTGAACTTTTTTAAAAAAATACTGAATAGAGTTGCATTAGTGATCTAACAATAATAAATACTTAAAGAAGGGAAAAAATTGTCATTGTGATAACAATGCAAATGTTTTAAATCCGTATATGGTTCATGCTAAAAGCAAGTAATAAACATTTAGCTATGTGTCTGTAAGATTGTCTGAATACTATGTGAAACTTGAGGTGATCAAAGTTGCATGAGTTAATATATATAAGTAAATGTGAGAATGTTTATTACATCATTACTTCTGAGGTGATTATGTAAGGTTGAAAAAGATGAAATAAGGACTAAAGTTTGGACTGGCAAGGACCTCCTTCCCTTTGTTTTCATTTGAGGGGAGAGTAGAAGTAATACTGCTGTTTCCGAGTCTCTAGCTTAAAAGGTGAGAAAATGCAATATAATTATGTTGGAATATTAGATAAGGAAAGTCCAACAAATAATGCATAGTAGTGTTTTGAGATACCTCTTGCTAATTTCAAGTTTGTGTGTAAGTTTACTTTGGATGAAGGTACTTAAGAGGAAATTTCTTCTTTTTTATGGATAAGACCAGTGGCAGAAAATTTCCTCATGTGTTCTTAAATGTTTGAACATTAAGACTTTGTAGGGGGCTTGTTTTTAGAGGAGGCTTGGCATTTTTGTAGTGTTTGGTGAATGTTACCAACAGCCACCTTCATGTCTGCCTCTTACATTGTCCAACAGGACAAAACTGATGCTTCACATTTATTTACCACAATTTAACTGAAAAGCTTCTCTTACTTATTTTATTCCATCCACTAATTTGAATTAGCTACCTAAAAGTTAAAATTTTCATGTTGTAGTATCAGTTTCTCACATCACGCATTTACTTAAGGTTTAAAGTACAGTGCGTTCTTCTCTTGAAGGGAGAAGAAACCTTCAGAAACCATGGAGGGACTAGCCTCTGTGACTGAAAGACTCTTATTGTAATACTGAAATGAATTTATTTTAAAATGCTGAATGACGTGGCCTCTTGTACAGGCTAGTGTTAAGTCATTTAGTAGAAAAAATAAGAGTAAACTAAAGAAACGTGCTATTCTTAAGGCAGGTAGACTCCAAATATTTATAGTGCTTTCTAAAGCTCGTTGTTAGTTCCTGATGCAAAGAAAATAAAATCTGTGAATATAACTCTGAGTGCTTCCATCTGGAAATGTAAATAGTGTTATCACAGGATGGAAAGAATGGGGGGAAAAAAGCATCTTGAAAGTAGATCTCGGAAAACTGGATCAAAATGGAAATGGGTCTCATTAAGGTACTAGCTATGCTATTTTCAAGCTTTATCACAGACAAGAGAGGAGGCTGCTGTGTCCCTAATCACTGTTAGAACAAGGTTCATGGAAATGAATAGTGTAGTAACTAATTGCTTATGGCAGGACTTCCAGAAATATGGCTCTGCTATGTGATAATTATTTTATGGCGTAATCCAAAAGAGTAAAGTAGTTATCACTGCAGCAGAACAACTGAATCAAAAAAGATCAGTATCAATCTTTAAGAAGTGGCTTTCCTTTTTTAAATATTGGTCCCTGAAAAACCCATTTTAATTAAGGTTTTTCAGCATCAGTTTCTATACTATACTGAATTATTCAAGTATTCATCTGGAAAATTCCTGGTAATTAACATGATTTAAGAAATTACGAGAGTGTTTCAATACTGGGATTGTGGAAACATGGATTTACATTCTGTAGAATGAAAGTTTTCCTACAAAGAAAACTGCTTCGGGTTTTGTATGTGCTAACAATTTAGTAATTAGAACTGAAAAAAGAAAGAAACTTCAGTCAGTGCAGGGGATGAGACTGGCAGCGAGTTTACTCAAATTACGCATTTTTAGTTGTATGAGTTTGTTTTGTTTTGGCTGCGGATGTGAGATTATTTTCCTTGGTAATTCCTCACAGATCTTTCAGAGAAAATTATGTAACTGTAGCTAGATAATTCAGAGATGGTTGCTCTTTGATTGCCTCATTGAAGGATGGAGCCAGTTTTGCAGCAGACTAGTGAGCAAGGTTCCAGTTACTTTCTCTTTACCTTCATTAGGCTTTTTCAGTTTTGGAGAATGTTAGTGCAACTACAGGAGGTAGTTTGAATCATAATTGTTGTGCTTATTTACAGAGAACCTTGGAAGATGGAGAGTAAAATAGTCAGCCACTTTTTTTTTTTTTAATAGTCTTGGAAATTATGCACACAGTGTCTTTTGCTTAATGCGGCAGAAGTATTATGTTACTGTTTGAGACTAAGAAGCCAGAAAAGACAGAGACTTCAAGAAAGTGCTCAACGTGTGCATCCTTTGGTTTACTGCTTTTTCAGATAAATACTTGGCTTTATTACAGTCATGTAGGGCCAGAGAACTAAAAGCCTATACAAACCTGTGAAAAGAGTAGTGGTTCAAAACTTAAAAGAACATACGCAGACATACTATAATACAGTCGATTAAAAAGTTATGTTGGAATTTAAAAGGACGTGCAGTGGTTTGGAGAGAATGCAGTACTGCAGCAAATCTGAAGTACCTGAATATGAAATATACAAACTATGTATTTCAGGATTAGTATTTTCAATTTTTTCTTGGCAACGGAAGACCCCAAAGTGCACATTTTTGTGCATTTCAATACTTCTGATACTCACTTGATAGAATTGCACTCTTATTCCTGGGCTTCAGAATGTATTCATTCATAAAAACTGAATATGGAAGTTAAAGTAAATAGCTCCAAGTTAATACATTTCTTAGCGGAGGTACAAAAAAGTGCCAGGAAATTTTTATGTCTGAACAGTTTATTCAAAAACCCCTTTTTCTCTCTTGAATTATTTCATGATAATAGTGCTATCTAGCCACAAATCAACATCACATGACATGTTTTTGAATGATACTGACATTCTGGTAATATTTTACGTATTTCTGTGAAGAAATCCAGTCGTCCGGGACCTCCCCTGTTAACCAGGACTGCTGATAAGTGATGGAGAGTGGCTTGGCAAGCTCCTCCGCCAGCTCCCTCAGTACCCTCGGGTGGATCCCATCTGGCCCCATAGACTTATGAGCGTCCAGGTGGCGTAGCAGGTCGTTAACTTCTTCCTCTGGGATTATGGGGGGTTCATCCTGCTCGCCGCCCCTGTCTTCCAGCTCAGGGGGCTGAGTATTTCCAACCTTAATGATTCTATGATTCTGTGAAGACCAGAGGTATCGCTTCTGAACTGTTTATTTCCAAGTCTGTGATTACTTCAGTGAGGTCACATGAATGTTTTAACGAGAGAAGTAATTGGAGTTCAATATTCTTGGTTTGTTTGTTGTTTCTTCCTAAATATCATTTCTTCTCTTTCCATTCAGACTTAATTATTTAAGTCCACCTTGTTAAGATGATTTCTTCCCCCACTTTACACATGTGAATTATCATTAAATTAGCACTTCATCTAAATCACCAACATTTGGTTGCTTTTTTCTTCTATGTATGTAAATGTTTTAAAGGCAATTATTATTTTCCTTCAATTTCATTTGGAAAAGCAATCACTTAAATACAATTTGAATAAATGAGGTAAAATGGCTCAAGAAAAGAAAGGCAGGTATTTATTTAACATTTTCTTAGATGCAAATTTCTGTGTACGCTACTGAAACACTGTTACCATGACCAGAGTTAACTCCAGAGTCTTGTATAAAGGTTTTGGCACCTGCTGATAGAAAAAGGCTTTCTGTTGTCCGGGTTAAATCATCTCCCCAGATATCATTAAGCTCTTCTGTGTTGTTAAAGCTGCATCTACATCAAACACGTTAGCAACCTGCCTATGTTTCATTTCTCTGGAGCATGCAAGGCAGGCTTCTGCATAAGCAGTGCTGTCAGTCCACCTGAGCATGGACAGAGGTTGCCCAGCGCAAAGCTAGGCAGTAATTAGAAACTGTAAAAACTAAGTAAAGATCTTAATTCTACATATGATGATTCCTGTAAGCCTGTAACAATCTGAACTGCGGTATTGTCTCAGGCCAATTTTGATGTGGCTTCACTACTTCTGCAAGTTATTTCTGAAGTTCGTTTTTCACCTGTTCAAGAATACCCCATTAATTATCTTGCTTTATGCAAAATTATTTTGTTTAGAAGAAACTGGAGCACTTTTCCAGTAGTGAAAATATTCCACTACTGTTCCAATATTAATTTTTAGGTCTTAGTTGCATATAAACCTGAATGTGTGCAGACAAATTTAAATAATAATAAATTCGTAACAGAATTGTATCCTACTGTATTTAAACAAGCTCAGTATTTTAGTTTCAAACTTTGGCTGTATTTTATGTTTTCAAATATTACATTTGAGTGGAAAGAAAATTACCCTTTTTCATGGTGAGGCAGCAGTTTAATGTCTAGGTAAAAAATTAAATATGTGATGGTGCAAAGCCTGTATTTTGCCTTGAGGCTGTTTACTTCCTTCCACCTAAAGCCTTACCCACTTACCAGTGCAGTCAATTGAAAAACTTGCATTAGCTCAGTAACCTCTGGATCTTTTCTGTAATACATGTGGAATTCATCGTGTTAGGCTTGTCTTTGTTTTAGGAATAAGAGAATAGAAAGAAAATTTACTGAAACAGCGTAGCAGTGAATAGATCTTACCTGATTTTAGTATGTGTTAGGTTGCATTTTGCGCTGAACTAAGATAAAGTTGTATTAAATGTCAGAAAAGATTTTCATGAAAAAAGTTGATACATAATAATTTGCAACAACAGGGGCCATGAGTAACTACATGATTCAGAAACTGAAGTGGACAACTGTAACTATAAAGCTAAAAAAAAGGTATTAAATGGCCTTACCTATTTTTTAAAGGCTATGTTACAATATTGTATGATTTCCTGACTCTGAGTTAGCTTTATAGAAAACAGTTTGGGAAGCATACATTATTTGGTACGGGTATGATAGTCACCTCAGTGACTCTCAATCTATCTGTTAAATAGAAAACCAAATTGTGTGTGCATCTGGGACGGCAGGTTTGAGGGAATGCTTATTCATCTATCTCGTGTATTCTTAGAGGAATATCTTTTGTATGTATTTATTTTGCACATTACTTATTCCTTGGTTTATTGTTATGTTTCGTAAATGATTCTCATATTCTGCTCGAAAGTGAGGCTTATATGAAATGTTTAGATACAGTTTCTAAGTCATTCCTGTCCACCCTGTGCGTGGTTGAGTGAAATGTTAAAATTCTGTCATAGAGTCATTTGTTTTGGGATAGAAGGAAGCTGATTTTGAAGTGGAAGAGAAATTAGGTCATTCTATTCGTGTTTTTTTAACTTTGTAAGCAAAGCTTGTTGGTCATAGTTATTGAGAATATGACTGGCTTGTCCCTGATACCATATTGTTTTAGCTAATACAGAATTTACATTTAAAGGAAATCACTGGGGGTTTTAAATATATTTTTAACAGGTTTATATAAATTCATCTACTACTTAAAATAGATTTGATATTATTTTTTATATAATTCAGTAGAAATGTCTGTGAACTGTTTCACATAAGCTATGAAATCTGGTAGATGATCGTGGCTAGTATTTAGATTGGGGAGGGGTGTCACTTCTAAAGACAAATTTAGTGAGATATTTTCCTTTGTCTCTGTAGTTATCAGAGACTGTTACAGACGATTGCTGTACTCGAGGCTCAACGTACTCAAGCAGTTCAAGACCTTGAAAGTTTAGGCAGACACCAGAGAGAAGCACTGAAAGATCCTATTGGATTTGTGGAAAGACTCCAGAAGAAGGTATTTCAATGGGCTTTTCTTAAGTCTTACTGGGATTTTTTTTTTTTTTTTAATAACTAGTATTTCATCGTCTGTAGAAATCAGAGAATTCTATATATACTTGCGTAAACATTATGAGTTTAAAATCCTTTCTCTGCTGAGCAAAAATGGCCCTTTGCTTATTACATCTGTAAGACATAGGTCTTCAATGATTTTATTAGATATGCTTTCTCTCCTTTTTTTGGTATGTAGAAATGTAATCTTTAAATTTCTAATTGTAATGTAGGTATTTTAAGACAACCTGAAATCTACAGGTGACTGGAAGGCATCAGATCAAGAATTCATAACTTTTCTCATTAGAGAAATTAAATGTTGTGCTATAAGTGAATTTGATAGGGTGCTTTTTAAAGAGCAGGAAATGTAGTTCATAGCCTAAAACCAGAATGAACGCTAGAAAACATACCTGAGTTCTGGATAACATAATAGAATATTGTCTGATGGAGGACTATTAATTTTGATAAGGAAACGTTTTCTTCAAGCTTTAAAAAAAAATTGTAGTAACCAGGATACTGAAAAAATGTTTAAAGCTTGAATACTTTCCTGTGGCTATGTCTACCAGTGACAAACGCGCTTGACCTTCTAATCCGATAGCAACATGTTGTATCTCAGTGAAGAATGAAGTAGGTATTTTTGGTGCTCTTTTCCTAGGTTTGTAGAGACCTAGGTTTAAAGAGAGGTCTGATGTAAGCCCACTGGTTTCAGTCATTGTACTGCCATTAAATTTTGAGATGAGTTAATAGCATGCATGATGTAATAGTGTTGCATTTCATAATCATTGTATGGGGAAGTAGTAATGCTAGTTGAAAGTATCTGGTGTATTTTTGTCTCCAAACCAAAGGAATGATACTCTTAAGGTTGACCTGAGTTTTGCAACAGTTGTGTTCTAGGCAGAAGACAGCAAAATCAGTGTAAAATATACATTGATTTCTTTGATGGGAGGAGTTTAGTTTTATCAGATGATAAAACTCCGAGTCCTATAGTTTTTGGTGTTAAGAAAGGTACAGATCCTGGGCAAACAGTATGTTTAAACAAAATAAAAGACAGGTAGACAGTAACAGGATGTTGAAGTCAGAAACACCTGATTTCAACTGAAATACATGCTTTAAAGTTTTATGCTCAATAAGCCATCATTGACCGTGCCGCTGCATATTTTATATGCACTGTTGTGTATTATTCTTGAAAGATAACTTCCCCTTAAAAAGACTGTGTGCTGCATGGCACTTCAAAATTATGATTTTGAATTCTGCTGTTAGCTAAAAAGCAGTATCAGGTTTTCATAACTTTTCAGGATTTGTAGTTTTTTGTTTGGATATACAGCAATTGCAACTGCTTTTCACTTTTCACTCTTTTTTTCAGGTCGATATGGGTCTTCCATATCCTCAGAGAGTTGTTCAGCTCCCTGAGATTGCCTGGGACCAATACACCACTAGTCTTGGAAACTTTGAGAGAGAATTCAAAAACCGAAAACGTAACAGTAGGAGAGTGAAGCTGATTTTTGACAAAGGTAAAAGGAAAGTGGGCATACGTTACAAGTAAGAAATGACTAGTGTGGAGGTTTAATAATTCCTTTCTTGTGTTGCTTAACAGTAGGTATACCTGCAAGACCAAAAAGTCCTTTGGATCCCAAGAAGGATGGAGAGTCTATTTCATACTCTGTCTTGCCTTTAAGCGATGGTCCAGAAGGTTCTACAAACAGTCGTCCACAGGTAGTTGTTACAAAAGGAAAGATAAAATTTTACAAAATTTACTTTTGAATTTTTTTCTTTTTTAATAGGGGTATGTGGGTTATCTTAACTGTCATTTCAGATGTTAATGTTGGTGAAGACATTTCATTCATGTACTCAAATCAGAGAACTTATTTTTGGTTTAGGCAAATTTTATTTCAAATTTTCATGCGTTTATTTGGTTTGGTTTTGGTTTTACTTAGGTAGGAAAAGGGTTAAAACCAAGTTATCCTAAATGTACTTTTTGTAAACACATACTCCATTTTATATACTGTATTTGAGCAGATGATAAGAGGACGACTTTGCGATGAGACCAAACCTGAAACTTTTAACCAGCTGTGGACTGTAGAGGAACAGGTAATGGGAAACTTCCATTTTGTAGCTGTGGTAACATACATGCGAATAAAAGCAAATTGTGTAATAATGTTTAAAGCACTTAGAAGTTCAGAGTCATATGTATGTACATACTCATCTTTTGACAACTCATACCTCTAGTAGGAAAGATGTATTTATTTTTTTTCCCCTGTTGATTTAGAAAAAACTTGAGCAATTGCTTTTGAAGTATCCACCAGAGGAAGTAGAGTCCCGACGGTGGCAGAAGATAGCTGATGAACTGGGAAATAGAACAGCAAAGCAGGTAACAAGTAAAACACTTGGAGAAGTAGTCCCTTTCCTTGACTTTTTATTTTTCTTTTCAAAAAGCTTTTTAGGAAGCACTGGTAAGTGTTGAAGAGAAACCTGGCTGCAAATCATTTATTTCTAATTTTTTGAGGTTTTTTTCTGTCAAAAAAAAACAATTCATAAACTGAGGAATTAAAAAAGAGGGTTTATTTTTATAATGTTCATAATTAAAGCAATGAAACTTACTTTGCTAGAAAAAAGATTTGACTGCTTGGTATTGTTTGAGTGCTTGTGCTGTGGTAGTAGTGATGTCAGTCACTGCATCCTCACAGCTGATACAGATTCACAGAAGATTTATTTGTAGATGTCTTTTTTTTTTAAATAGCATTAAATAAAATCCAATATTTTTTCAGTAATCACTTTTTCTTAAAAATGTAACAGCAGGGCCTGCATTTCACTCATAACAACGTGACTCATTCTCAATCTCAAATACATAATTTTGAAAGTTCCCCAAAGCCCGTGACAAAGCTCCCAGACCCAGTTGTTCATTAGATTTTGACAGCATGCATTTAATTCTGTGTAGCAAGTATAGTGACACCAACTGCTCTCAGATTGAGTTACACTGGAGTGCTGAATTTCCTGCACCTCAATACTGTAGAATGGGCAGACATTTTAATACTCGCAAACAGAAGAATTAGTTCTGCACTGGGGCTGAGATCCACAAAAGGACACAGATGTGGAGACACAGACTGTTTCTGCATCTGCCTTGTTGTGATTTTTCCCCTAAAATGACATGATTTCTCCATTTCGAGAAATGTGTACTTTTAAACAGGTAGGTTTTTTCTCTGAAAGCCTTCGAAGTGTCTGGAAATATTACAAATGCAGCATCGCAAGATAGGTAATGATTAGAGTAGTTGTCGCAAAGTAGAAAATAAGGATTTCTTATTGTTGTACCAATCTAGCAATGCTGGCAAAACTTTGAAGTGAAGGCCTGTTACATTTCATTTGACGTTTAATTGTTGCGTGTTGTTTTTTCCAGGTTGCCAGTAGAGTGCAAAAATATTTTATTAAACTGACTAAAGCTGGTATTCCAGTTCCAGGAAGAACTCCAAACTTATATTTATACTCCAAAAAGGTGAGACAGTATTACAGCAGAAATTCTGTATTTGTTTGCATTTACGTGCAAATTGAGTCTAAATCATTAATATTTCCAATAGATT
Source organism: Fulmarus glacialis (assembly GCF_000690835.1). Taxonomy (NCBI): domain Eukaryota; kingdom Metazoa; phylum Chordata; class Aves; order Procellariiformes; family Procellariidae; genus Fulmarus; species Fulmarus glacialis. The sequence continues at coordinate 48,621 of NW_009209932.1, forward strand.
TAAGTCTTGATTAGTGCTTTCTTACTAACTAGTTCCACCTTGCATGTATTTCTCACCTAATAAAGGAATCTTTTTATTTTGCCATTAGCACTGTAGAATGAGTTGGTTATTATTCTAGTTTCACATCAGTATCTGTTAATTACCTCTCTACCAGATAATCTCGGGGACATGAAGTGTCAGAAAAGAGAACATAGCAGTCAGATTGCAGGCTGAACTAACAGGCTTGAATGATTGGTCTTGGGGTACTTTTTCCTCATTTGTAAGTTTACTGTAATTGATCTAGAAGAGCGTAATGAGAACCCCGTTGGAAGAGGATAAGGAGCCCTATAATTCATATTGTACTGTCGTCTTCTAATTAACAAAACCAAAGAAAATTACGTATAACTGAGCATACTGAACTAGCACAAGCATAGGCTTAAGACTGAAATGTCATGTCTTATTTTGATTTGCAACATACATGACCATTAAAATAGAATGGTCATAAAAATGACCATTAAAATACAGTGCTTTTCCTGATCTTGGAATGTATGAGAAAAGAATATGGTCCTGAGAAATCTTAATTTGCAAAAGAAAAGACTCTAGATTTCTGTGCAGACTAGCCATATGTTTTTATTGAAATAATGTAGTACTGTTGGGTACTAATGAGGACCCTAGACATTTGAAGAGGGCAGTCTCAGGTTTTGTGGGGGTTTTGCTTGTTTGAGGTTTTTTTTTTGTTACCATTGTGTTTACAGAAGTTCTTTAAAACCTATTACAATGGCGTTTTGTAGAGTAACATTACTTTTTTGCATCCAGGTTTCTGTGATGTTTTCTGATTAAGAATAGAGTAAGCCTTACATTGCTTCTGCAAAAAGGCGAATTTGCCCTTGAAAGGTTGGGAACAAAAGTTACTGCCAGAGGGGCCTGATAGAAGGATCTACCACAGCTCATCTCTAATGATATAAAATGTTACACATCCCTAGTTGTCTCCTAGTATTCTCTGAGTTATTGCAAACAATGAGTGCTTGTATCAGAGGCTTTCCAGTTTGCCATCATGGTAATGCCATTTTACTTCCATCAGGATTTTAATCTGCTATTCTGCTCTATAAACAGAGGCAGGGAAGGTGCAGGCATGACTCTGGCACTTTGTCTATTGGAAAAGCGCTTTCTGGCAGAAGAATCAAAAAAACAGCTGGAAACATTGATACTTTAAATACTGTCGTGAGATTCATCTGTTAGAACTCTAAATTACTTGTACAGTTTACCATACTGTGGGGCTAATTTCAAACAGGGTTGGAAATTTAGTTTTGAAAATTATAATCCTTTGAGTTCTTTATGTCACCTTACCATTTTAAATTACCTTAGTCACATGTCTTTTCTTCTTTCCTCTTAGTTTTGTTTGGAAAGACTGTTACTACAGAATGTGAGCAATGCTGCGAGGCAGCAGATCACTGTATTTGATAAATAGTGGGAATATTTAATCGGTACATGTGTGACATTTTAACCATATTTTTCACTAATTTGAACAGTGATCCATAAAGCTTTTTAACCCCACTGATGTGCCTACAAACACCCCATAACCAAGAGTGAAACATTTTTTTTAATAAAATTCTTAACATTCTCATACTACAATGGTAATGCTACCATCCTACAGATTTTTCTTAAGCTTACGTGTAGAACAAATCTAATACTTATGTCTGTTTTCACAATATGATTCATATCCTTATTACCAAGTCATGAGAGTAAGGTCATTGTGCCCTGGTTTGTGTTAAGGTAGTGTCTCTGTTTTATATTTGTATCCCGCATAAGAAATACAGCAGATGAAAAGATCAAACAAATAGTGTATGTGGGGGAATTGAGCTCTCAGTCTGCTAATATAACTGTCTACTTAGAGCACAGATTGACAGCACTGTACCAGGCTGAGTTACTCCCAAGTCTCCAGTGGAGATAACATAATGGGGCAGAAAGGAAATGCACGGGGTGTTGGAAGCCTGGGTCATGCCTATGCTGTGCTCGTCCTTATTTTGATATTGAGTATGCACATACATTGTAAACTGCGGTGTCTGCTTTATTGCCAATAATAGAAGTATGAAAATTGGATGCTGATACTTAAAGCACATACCTATGGGAGAGTAAAAAACATAGATATATTTAATGTGAATAATTGTGTCAAAAGGGATGCTTCACAAGAAGGTGCTTGCATTTCTCCATGGGGATTGCCCAGGATGCTTTTTTTAATGGTTACTGGGGAGGTGAGAAGCCTATTCAGTTCTTGAATATCTTGTTGAAGTTACTGTGTATACCTCCTCGTATGGCATAATGTCTCTTCTGATAAGTGATACAGGAGATTAAACAGGATGCATCAGTTTATTTTCCAGTATAACCATCATCTGCTACTGGTGAAAATATAACTGAATCAGAGACTCTAGTATTCAGTTCTTCAATTATGGCTTATAATTTTCAATTTAACGCTTATATAATATCATTAGTGCACCTGCTTTTAAGCTTAATTCAGAAGATACATTTCCCACAGGAAAAATTATTTTTTAACTGTCTGCTTTTATATAGTATTTTAGTTCATTCTTCACCAGAAGTAGTATCATGTTAAAAAGAGAATTCAAATCCTCAGTTAAATTCCTAGGTCATAACTATATGCATAACAGCACTACTACTTAAGCATAGACACAGTTTTCCTTTCTTGATTTCCAGATCTAGCATTGAATGCAGATCTGTTTTCTGTTAACAGAAAATTTATATCACTGTGTCAGCTCAAGCTGAAATACTGTCTATCTTTATAAATGGAAGTATTTTGGAGGGGTTGAAATCTTAAACCAGAAAAGCAGCAAAACACAGGAAGTCAGTGATCGTAAGGCAGAAGGTAGAAAAATTCAACAAAATGGATAGTACATTAATCTTAGAACAGAATGTTCATTTTTATTCTATGCATTGTAGTTCTTCTGCAGATCTAAGGTACCAGCTTCCAATCGTTACTCCAGACTTCATCTCTTCCCTTAAGAGTGAATGGGGCTAGTCTCAACTCCTTGTTATACTTCTGTCTGCATAGCTACATTCCATCTAAGATAATCTGTGTGATCTTTACCTTTTAAAATGTGCACAACTGTAAAATACTGCTACATCCCTCTTTAGAGGTTGAATCCGTCTTTAGAGATAAATGGCTGTATTATATTATTACAGGTTTGTAACTGATTTAGGAACATTTGGGATAAAAAGTCTTGCGTAAAAAGAGAAAGTATTAACTATTCTAAGTATTCCTTATGCTTTATCTGTATGACAGAAGCTAGACATAGTGTAAGACAATCCTCTCTTTTACGATTATTAAAAAAAGCACTTTCCATACTTCTGGATTTTGATTCACACTGTTTTCTTTAAATTGAGGAGTGTAAGATTTGACATTTAAGATGTCAAAATGCTGGTCTGGAAAGTAGCTAAGTAAAAGGTTGAGTCAGTTTCATTCACCCTAAATTCTTCTTTTTTGATGTCTAATATTCTTCCATGGGGAATAAGTAATAGGGGCTGAGTGCCTTTAAGTAATCTATTTTAAAACTGCCATGCATTCTACACCTTCAGACAGCATTAAAGTTGAAAGGTTTTAGATATACACTAATGGAGTAATTTATCTCATCTAACATTTTTTAGGTTCCTTTTCCAGTCAGTGGCAATGAAAAAGATCCTTCAGAGAGCAACTCTTTCTAACTCTTAGAAACCTCTTCTATGGTGGAATGAATTGCCTTTTCTCTCTCTGGACTAGGAAAGAAATCTGGACAATTAGCCTAGAGGCTCTGATAGAGAGGTTTAACTAAAAATAATTGGAAAGATGATAGACTGTTTAGTGCAAAAGAGCAAATTTCTGGCAAGGTTTTATTGATGAGGATTACTTAAATAATAAGCAAGGAATGTTTTTAAAAATATATCATTTTTTCACTGTAGTCATCAAGTAGACGGCAGCATCCTTTAAATAAACATCTTTTCAAACCTTCAACTTTCATGACATCTCATGAACCTCCAGTTTATATGGATGAAGATGATGACAGATCCAGTTTTCACAGCCATATGGATACTGCAGCAGAAGAGGAAGTATCGGTATGTCATTTAAATCAGTCAGAGAATATCTTGCTTACTTTCATTTTAACCTTGTTTAATGAATAATATGAGGATTAAGCATCTTTGCCATAAAATAAGTGTCAAGTAAGTATTAAATTTGAATTATAAACATGTCATTATTATAAAGGCCCCCAATTGCAGAAGATTCAGACCAAATCAGAAAGGAAGTATGTAAAAGAAGTAATAAACAGTTTTGTCCTGAAACAGCTCTAAAAAGTTTTAGTTGCATAATTTCAAAAAGTGATCTGACATGAGATCAGTTTGAAAATCATATAAACTATATAGTTATGATTCTGGTTAAAGATGTGTTATATTAGAAAATTTACATAGAGCCCTGGTAAAATTTGAATGCTGTTGGCATCATTGCTTTTTGTCTTCCTTCAGTGGCTGAATTAATTATGGATTTTTTTAAAATCCGCTTTGAAGCATGAACTAACAAACTGAGTCGTCAACCAGCAAATGTTTGTGTTTTTAGAGGCAAATTCTAGTAGCCATCCTAACCCGATGTATTATTACATCATGTAGCGTTCCACTTTCCTAATTTATCACATGTGATAATACTACAAGAATTTAGACATACGTCTTTCCAACTTCCGTATAGAGGGACTATATCCTACCGCTAGGATGCTGGGCAAGATTCACAGCTGGTGCGAATCACTGTGGCTTTACTGTGCTTAGAATGAAGAGCCTGACTTGTTAATTTTTTTTTTTTTTTTTTTTTTTTTGTGAGTTTAGTGACATCTTTTGTGTGAAAAGCTTGTTGCATGACAGAAGTATTAAGGCCACCCAGTATAAGTCCATTCATTTTCTTTATTGACTTTTTTACACTGCACTGCATAATTTTCCTTAAATTATTAAAGTTGCTCATCTGTTACTCAGACTTAAATCCCATCATGCTCTGTATTCACTCATGCTCTGTATCTCTCTCTGATGGTCTTTTGGTTCATCTACAGACATTTCTGGTAACTTTGCATATTCCAATAAGAACCTTAAAAGGCCTGGAAAGAAAAATGCATATTAGAAGAGATGCAGGTTACTATTATTTATCTCAATGGAACTGTTTTTGAGCAAACATTCTTTCATTCTGTATTGTTTTTAAATACATATTTTCTAACTGTTCTGAATATTTTCCTAAAATATTTTGGCTTTGCTATGGTGTCCTAACTCTAATAAATATAGGCACCATAAATTAACTGGGATTTATTTTAATTTGGGTAGAAGTTGCTGGTTTAATTTTTTGCAGTGATAATGGTGGACTTGTGCCTTTTTTTTTTTTTTTTTTTTTTTAAATTTGGCTTAATCTTTTCTTTCTTCACTAGTGCAGCATTTCCAGATGGATATATTTCTGGCTTGCAGTAATGTAGAAAGACACAGGTGAGCTCAGTTACCAAAAAGATCCCCATTATCAGTGCAAAATAGAAGCAATTTAGAAGAAAAAAGAGTCCATGAACTATATTCAAAATGAACGTAGAGGATTCTGTTCTAATGTTAAAAGTCAGGTCTCCTAGTGACAGTCACTGTCTTGGAGAAAAACACTTTGCATCAGCATGCTGGAAAAGAGATTCAGTGTAGCAAGAAAATTATAGGAAAGGTTTTCTTTGAGTGCTTTACAATGGAAGTAACAGCTGCTGTTCCCATGGAAAGACAGAAGATTTTGCCTGGATATTACCAGTCAGCGTGACTGGCATAGCCATTCCTGAAAAATTGTTTTTAGTATAAATGTGTTATTCCCAAGTGAAGACCCTCTATTCCCAACAGAGTGAATTTACTTTTCAGTTACGATTACTTCATTTTGCGAGTAGTCTAATTATTCTAGAATACAATTACTTACTATTCCAGAATGAAGTGTCCACACAGGGAGCTATTACAGCGTAGTTTATTCAATATAGTTATTTTGTGCCAGGCAGTTTTTCTCAGAAAAACTTTTGAGATTTGCATGGAAGGTGAATCCTTGTTTTATATTAAAAGAATGTAGTTTATCACCACACAATTTAATCATGTCATTTAACCTTGATTTTTCTGAACATTTGCAGTCTAGTCCTTTATGTAGGTTCATAATTACAATTAAATAATAAGGCCTTTAGAAATTTAACACTAAAGAGCAAGCCTCTAAAAAACTTTAATAAACTTACTAAATAATACAGATTCTTTAATCTTCATGGATTTGTAAAAAGAAATTGAAATTATGTGGGTAGGCTACATTAGAAGAATTTTTGATTACTATCGTGTAGTTGTTTTCCATAGCTGAATGTTCCTATCAGTATAGGATCTGAAAACTGCTCTAAATCAATAAAGACTTGTCATCTTTGAAAACAGCTGACATCTACCAACTACAGCTGCTACAATTAAATAGCCATCTTGAAATGGGCATCTGAATTAGAATAAGAGCTTCTGTCTTCTCATAACATAGAGGTCCTCAACTTTGTTGAAGAAAATTGGATGAGAAAAACAGAAATGGTGTGTTTCTTTAAAAAGAGAGAACCATTTGTTACAAATCTCTGGCAAAGTTGTATGCACCAGCCTGTAGGGAGACAAACTTTTTCATAATTTAGGAAAAATAGCAATATATTTTCTTAAGCTATTAGGAGAAAGCATGAAGTAAAGGGATGAAGGAGTTGGATAACTCTGAAACTTCTACTTTTCCAGTCATGGAATGACGCTTCTCATCACTTTTTATTCTTACAGGTAAAGGTGAGAAGTTAATACTGTTAAGATTGTCTTCAAATAAAAAATACATATAATGGAAGCTTGGTACTGTCTTGATTTATAGGTCTTTTAAAATTTGAGTTTGTGCAAAAATTCTTAAAACTGTAAAAAGTTTTTGGGTGTCCTTTGTTTTTAATATTTTCACAGTTTTGAAAGTACTTCAGAACAGTAATTGTAACTATTCTTAGAATAGTATTATTCCATACCACTCCACAGAATAGTAAAAAGAAAGATAAATGAACTTGATAAAACTGACCTGAAATTTCAGTTCTCAAGTATAATATCTGTTGCCATGTATTTAAAACTAAAATAAACTAGTTTTGTCTTAAACAGAAGCTAAGTCGTCTACTGCAGCTGTCATTTTGCCCACAATGTATGGACAAGTGGATTATATGCGTATTGCAGTTAGGCATCTAAGATGAGAACAAAACTAGGAATTAAAGCTAGGCACGGCTCTCTCCTTTATACTACAGCTAAGCTCTTCACCAGAAGAAACTTGTTTGTAGGATAATGGTTTTTTTTGTTTTAATGCAAATAATAAAGTACAAGTAATACAAAACAAAATGTAAGTTAGCTGTATGCGCTGTTTTGTGCTATGTTTTTAAAAATAATTTACCAGTATGTTTCTTAGAATATATTGCTAGCATTTTCACAAAGGTAATTAATCATACATAGTGATTTATGGAATATATGCTTTACTAGTTATTACATTCCTAAAGTAAAGAATGTTTCTTATTTATTTTTAACCATGAACAGGATGAAGAGAGTATTCCAATAACATATCGAGAGTTACCTGAATACAAAGAACTGTTAGAATTTAAAAAATTGAAGAAACAGAAACTGCAGCAGATGCATGCAGAAAGTGGATTTGTGCAGCATGTGGGATTCAAGGTGAGTTTAAGAGATGTTCCTCTGTTACTCAGTGGATTGTAGAAGTTTTCAAAGATAACATGGTTTGGATTTCCTAAAAAGGCTTTGTTTAATATAGCAAGTTTGGTTCCTTAGTTCTTGTTCACTGTGTCTGCTCTCTCTCATCTTCTTTAATAAAAACAACCCAAGTGATTCACTTTTTCCAATAGCTCAGGTTTCACTGAATACTGATATTGTATGAAAATTAATAAGCATACTGTCTTTTCATCATTCGTATTATGAAAATACAGCTCTAGAGCCAGGTTAAATCATTATAGAATTCCATTTGACACTACACTCTGTTTTGACAACGATTCATTGCTGATAATTCTCTGATTATGAATTTGGAGTCATTTTGCCTCCACCTGAGGCCATAGAAGGGACAAAGATTTTTAATGAGAACAGTAATAGATTAATAATTTTTCTGTTTTGTAGCAACTTCTAATCCTATCAAGTAATAACTTGCAGAAGTTTAAACAAGGACACGAAACAGTAGTTATGTGAAATTAAGAAAATAAGCATTTAAGTTAAACTAATGTGTTGTCCCACTATCAACCATTAATAAGCAACATGAAAGAAAGGGCATTCTCTAAATTATATTTTCTGGTTTGCAAAGGATTTTCTGTGTAACTGGTAGGTATGTTGGAACAGTTTTTCACCCTGTTTAGTGTTATGCAGCTAGATTTACTTTTCTAATACCAATTTATATAAGAATGCAAAGATACTCAGTTTAAAGTTCACTTCAAAATGACTGGAAAATTAAGACAGCCTCGTTAGTTGACATTGACAGACTTAATCATGGTGTTAGACCACCAAGGCGTTTTTCATTTTTGCTATTTTTTTTTTTTAAGTTAGCACGGTGTCTTTGGTTTGGGTTTTTTGTTGTTGTTGTTTTTTGGGGTTTTTTTAAGTTAGTGTTTTCTTCCACAAAATTCAAAACTTTGATCAGGCAGGACCAGACTTCTAGGTTACAAACTAGTTGCTTTTTCTACATAAAATTACTCTGAAAAGTAAATTGGCATTATGCAGTGTCAAGCATTCAAAGTTTGAAAGTTTCTTTGCAATCTGAATTTGATTTTATTACGTATTACAGTAAGCTATGAAATTACATGATTATATACTATTTTCCCTCAGCAGTGCTGCCTCGCTCAGTGCACGGGCTGGACAGAGCTCACCTAATAATCAATCATTCAGAACGCTCTTGGTTCTGCATGGTCTTCAGCCTCATTTACTATATATTATTCAACCTCTACTTTGAATATTGAATTATTGAATCCCTTGTGGGCTTTTTATGGCTTTCATTGCTATAATATCAGAGCACTTTGCAGATACTTTTTTTTCCTAGGAAATGAATTATTTCTGTTTCAGGGGAAAGAGAAGGAAGCTGGAGCACAGAAACTAAGGTCAAGGGTTTCCACTATCTTGGTTCTCAAATTGAGAAAACTGGAACCAATTTTTTTTTTTTTTTTTAAGTATTTAGCATTATACTGAACTTGATATTTTCAGAGAACAGCTCTGAGTATGCTTAGTCCCTCCTCATTGTCAGCCCACAAACTCTGAAAGCCATCTGTGGAAGGAAGGGATACAGTTGTCACAAATCTGTAAGGGGTAAGGTGTTTGTAACCCTGAGTGGATTAGCTGTGGTCAGGAAGGAGCTGTTCTGTGAGTGGGTTTCACAGATACTATGAGAGAACTTCACATTCTGAAGGAGGATGAGCTATGGGAGCACAGGCTTGTTTCCCACATTTCCTTTTCCTTTTCAATCCTATTTCTGCAGCACTCTTCAAAGTTTAGATTTTTGAAAAGTTCTCCTTGTCTCCAAGTTCCATTTTCCAGGTTTCCATTTTTTATCAAATATCTTTGCATTTCTGCCCCTCTTCTCTATCATCGTGAATTTTTCATCCATTCTTGGATGTTTCGTTTGTACTTTGTTTCCTCCTCTTCATGCCACACTCTTCTCGCACTTAGCTGCTATTGTGTTGTCCCTGATTCTTCTCAGGGGATTAGTTCTTGGCTTCTTGCTCAGCTTTAGTTTTAGACTTCTGTTCCCTTCCCTGAATATGTTGTCCCACTTCCTTCCCAGCCACCTGGCTTTTAGTTCCAAACCACCTATAATGTGTTACTGTATTTCCTGAGTTTGAAAGTGCATCAGTCTGACCTGATCTGTGTCCTGATCTGCAGCCCATCAACAGCCTCCCCACAGGCTCTGCTGGTCTAGTCTCACTGCTTTCTTCTGCCATGGAAAGTGAATCTATACTTAGACATTTCACGTGGTTGGATTTAAGCGATAGAAACATAACGTTCATGTATTGTGTCGCCACAGTTCTTACAGCCATGTGAGGATAAGCAGTAACTGCAGGCAGGACGAGGTCTGCTTTTGTTGAGCAGGAGGATAATGTCGACATGGAGTATTTGGGGAGTGGGAAGCAAAGTGAGAGAAAGATTGATCAATCCTCAGGGCTCTGGAGGGCCTGACCTAGACTATGAGGACTTCTTTATCCATGAATACATTATGGTCTGTGATGAGAAGAATTCAGCTCTGTGGCCTAGAATACATGCCTTTCTATATGGTGTATTGGTGTATACTGTTACTCACGTAAGTGATTACAGTTGCTGTTTCTTCAATGCTTTTCCATGTGCTTCACAGTGTGATAACTGCGGAATTGAACCTATCCAGGGTGTTCGGTGGCACTGCCAAGACTGCCCTCAAGAAATGTCCTTGGATTTCTGTGATTCTTGTTCTGACTGGTGAGCAGCATACACTTCTACTTTATTTGTAATTAGCTTGAATATCTCTACATGGCTTAATTGCTGTGTATGTTGGAAATCTTTGCTCCAGCATAGGACACATCTCCTGTGTTGGGTGAAGTAGAAGATACTTTAGGATATATTTGTGGGAGATATATTTTGTAAGCATGTTCTGGATGTATAATTTTTTTTTCTTAATACAGTGGACAGCTAGGTTTGGCACTGTTAAATAGTGGGGGAAATTATACTTTATTAATTAATTGTATCAAATTTGGTATGAATCTGTTAACACTTTCAGAAACAGTTAAAGAAAATATTTGACTTTTAAACTGTTATGTTTTTCTTTCCCTTGCAGTCTGCATGAAACAGAGATTCATAAGGAGGATCATCAGTTAGAACCTATTTACAGAGCAGAGACATTTTTAGACAGAGACTACTGCATGTCCCAGGGCACCACTTACAATTATCTTGACCCAAACTACTTTCCAGCAAATAGATGACATGGGAAGCAGATCTACCATCTTGGGCTTACTATCCTTTTTGAAAAATAACAATGGCACCATTGTTAATTCTGTGCACATTTTGGAAAGACTCTGCTTTCCCTGAAATGTTGCTCACAGCATGACAGCTTCCTGGGTGTACTTGTCAAACTACAGCTTTGAGCTGTCATGGTTCTAGATCACTGAACAGCAGCTGAACATTCCTAGTGTGCAGAAGGTTTCACTGGGAGACTTTTCTTTCACCACATTAGTCATTTTTAGGTGGTGAATCTAAACACAAAAGAAAAACATACAAAAGGGTGAGCCAGAAATGAGAGCACACATTAAAGATAGAGTAAATTCCAAAGGCTTTGAAGAACTTGGTTATAATGAGATCCAGAGGAGATGAAGTATTTATATAAAAACAGTTTAGTAGCTTGCAGTTTTGTTGTGAAATAGTTTTCAGCACAGTAACTGACTTATTTAGGCAAGGTTTTAACCAATGACAGTGTTTGCTTCTAGGATGTACTCTAAAAAAAATACTCACTGTCTCAGCGATGGTTGGTTACAGGCCTTTATTAAATCGGAGCTGCTTAATCACATTGACTTTCAATTTTTTTAATTTTTTTTTTTTTTTTTTAAACCACGATGAACTCTATTTACCAACAGTGAAGCACTACGGGGGGCAACTGTGGCATTGCTTCCTTAACCAGCTCATGGTGTGTGAATGTTATAAAATTGTCACTCAGATATATTTTTTAAATGTAATGTTATATAAAATGATCATGTGATGTGTACAAAATATGGTGAAAAGTGCCAGTGGTAGTAACTGTGTAAAGTCTCTAATACTCAACATTAACTCCTTTAAAATAAAATACACAGCCTTCTGCCTCTGTATTTGGAGTTGTTAGTGCAACTCATCAAAGAAAACTGCCTAATATAAATCATATATATGGTAATAATTTTTCCTCTTTTGTAGTCTGCACAAGATCCATGAAAGATTGTATTTTTATTACTATTTAAACAGTGATTAAATTTAGCCTGAGCAGTGAGCAAGGGTTCACATGCATTCTTTTATACTGCTGGATTTTGTTGTGCATCATTTAAAACATTTTGTATGTTTCTTCTTATCTGTGTATACAGTATGTTCTTAAATAATGTTCAATTGTCAGGAGAACTGTGAGAAATAAACTATGTGGATACAGTCTGTTTATATATAGAATGCTTGCTGTGACTTCCTTTCTGTGTAGTTCTGACTTTTTAATCAAGATGGAAAACATTAAAAGGACATTTTAATACATCATACCAATATTCACTATGCAGACCTGCAAGATGCCCAGCGCCTTCCTCTGCTGTTAATTTCAATGGGAACTGATGGTGCTCTGCGCCTACTAAAATATGCTTCGCCTTTTGCAGGATTGGCATTTTAGTTTTCTCATATCTTACTCACAAACTGTTCTTTTTCAGACTGCAGAAAATTCAGATTTTAGTAGCCTTGGTACACTGTATACCATTGTCTGAGAAGCTTTGTAATTATTGTGATATATTTTAGTTAATATATTTTCTATTGAAATGTATAGCTTGTGATTCAGAAACACTTGATTATTTTATAACTGTAATAGACTTCCAGTTGCTTTGAAACTTGAATACGCAGAGTAATTAGCTAGAAAAGAAACTAATTTGACTTTAAAAGATAGCAATAAGAAGGATAATTGGCTGGCTGCACCTATAAACTGATCAGTATTAAGTTTTGCAATAAATTTAGGTGTAGTTATTTTTTGCTTCAGAAAAAATAATTTTAAGCATTTAATCTATTAGAAGGTAATAAAGTACAGTTACTAAAACACTGAGCAAGTATCATACGTAAACATATCTCACGTATCTAGTATACTTAGATAAATTTAATAACCCTTAAAAAAATACAACACAAAAATTCTCATGATGTATTTTAGGTTTTAATTGGAAAAGATACTGCTCTGAGAAGCTCTCTAATACAATAAAAATTGTGCGTTCCACATCATTCATGCTGTTTATAGGAAGCTAGCGTTGGTGAAGGTGTATTATCAGGGAGAGAATCTGTGGTGATCTTTGTTTTCTGTTGATATCCTGAAAAAATTACTGGAAGGAAATAATGAAAGTACATTAGTGAAAATATGCTTACGTGCAAATATTCAGTCATCAATTTAGGATACCTTGGGAAGAACAAAAAGCCATGGTATAATTTGAATGAGCTTGGAAGCAGAAGGAGAATTTCAAGTCTGAACCACCCAAGAAAGAAGTGTCTTGGATAAGTCCTCTTTTTATTGAATATGTATAAATATTTATATTTCCATATGCATGCATATACAGCTATTTCTCTTGCATACATTATGAACATATGCAAATAGATAAATAATGCACATACACCCAATCAAGCATGGGATTTTTTTTGTTTTGTTCCACAGAAAAGACCAGAAGAAGCAGACAGAAAAATTAAACTGAAACTGTATGTTAAATAATTTTTGTAATTTGATTTTTTTTTTTTTTTTTAAATTAGCGGCTGATTGTTGCCTTTGTTCCCATCCAGCACAAGTATGATACTCCACACTTTTTAACTTATATTGTAATTAGAAGTAATAAAAAATACTCCAGAAAACCTACCCAGATGAATTTGCAACTTCATGGTAACTCCAGAATATTTTACTTTTTTTTTTTGGAAAAATACTACACCAGACAGCTGCTAGTGCTTCAAGGCTCAGTTTAGAAAAACCTGCCTTCTCAAGCTGATGCATTATGAAAGTCTCTCGCTTAAAGCTGTTGTACTGCAGACGTTACTGGTCACTTAATGGCACTGGTCTGGAGCTGGAGAAGCACTTCCTAGAGCATCAGAGGTAAAATGTAGGCTATGAAAAGACCCAGGAAAAAGGAACATCCAGGATATGAAGGATAAGAACGTATCTAAAACAGTCCCATAAAAAATAATTTAATTAGCATTTACAGGGCAAATGCCAAGAAAGAAAAAGAAAACAGAAGAATCTGCCCTGAATGGAGAAAGGACATATTCTATAAGCATGCTGATTTGAGTTATATTTTCAAGTCATGTACTGTGCTTTAAAAAGGATTAAACCCACATATATTGTAACAGAAATCATTACTCCTGATTTTTGTACATGTTTTATTTGTATTATGTCTTCATTACAAGAAAGGTAACTTTAAAAATACAAATCTGCCGCATAAAGTACAACTTTGACAGTAAGAGCAATCATGCAACCCACTTCACCTGTGAATTCACCCAGTGGTTCCAGTAAGAGGATGCAATTACTTTACAGGAATGTCAAACAAGCTTTTATTTAGCTATCAGAATACCAAAGAAACTCCACAATATTTTGGTTAACCTAATGGAAATAGGATATGATTTTTACAGACTTTTTTGCAGATATTACAGATAAATGGCTTAGTAAAGATGCAAGCAATAGGAATCAAGCATTAGGAATCAAATAATCCCTGACATTTTCCTTCCCCCCCCCGCCCCAAGTTTTGGCAATGCCAGTACAAGACAACAGATGATGATCTGAATTTTGCATTTGAAATGCTTCCAAAGTATGATTTAAAGGCATCTTCACACGTTCTGGCTCATAGTCAACTTTATATGTAGACTTTAATTAATACAGTAAAACTGCTGTTAATATGGATAATTACTGGATTGCACATTTAACTATACAATACAATCATTTTCACCTCAGCTCACAAAACTGGGAAGTTGTCATTTGTAATATCCTACAATTCCCAGCAGAAGACAAAGCTGTCTCAAAAATGGTGTCTGCTCCACAATAATGGATTTTAATGGATTGACAGACTTCCACAATATTCAACCGTATCTTCACCTTCAATTAATTTTTCTGCTTCTTCTTGTAATAGTGTTCTGGGGACGTGTGAAAAGTTTATTTTAACTTGTAGCTTGGCTAATTCCAGCTGTCTTACAGCTGCATGTAACAGAGAACAGATTTTAGTCACTAAAACCCAAGAACAAGCTAAGTGATACCACAAAAATTAATACTGTTAATTAAAAGACAATAATAACCAATAGGTAACTTGTATGCAGTAATCTTAAAGTTAATATGCTAAATGGTGAATGATGTGGTTGAAGAGCTCACTGCTGGCCAGGCACTGTCTGACTTCCAATCAAATGTATGAGATCATGAAATACAAACCAGAGCTGCTGTTCACCATGCTGCTTTTAACCCATGAAGAGCAAAAAACCAATAAAACAATATATAGTTCTTAGTGTAGAGTTAGCATACAGACCACTTTCTATTGAGTGTATTGTCAGAACAGAGAAAAAATTTCATCTAAAATAACATACCACATGCACAAATTCCAGATGCCTCTCAAAAAAGCAGTATTGCTTTGAACAGCATTTTAATCATGACTCAAGTGCACGTGAGGGGAGGCTGTGTACACACCATTACTGCGTTTCTGTTGAAAAAGAAAACGCTGCCTCTTCTTTTTTCAGAAAAGAGTCAATTGTCTTGCAGACTTCCAGAAAAACATCCTCCTGTGTTCCTTCTGCATCAACCTGTGAAGCAGGCAAAAAACATTAGTTTTGATTAAGTTATAAAGAATTATCTCAGAATCTAAACATTGGCACAAAAAACTGGTCCAATATAAAATAAAAGTTGTTCTCTTTCATGTTATAAACACTGATGTAGAGGAGCAGCTTTCACAAACCAAATAATTCACTGTTTCCACAGATTTATGTGAGAAGATTCTGTAGGCTCCATCGTCTGGAGCAAAGTACATTAATCACGTGAGGGAGCTTAAGATCTTTCTCCTAAGTACTCGTGTTTTATAGTAAAATCACACCTTTGATATACAGAACATCCAAAGATTAAAAATCCAAAGATTTTTAGAAACTATTTTAACATTTAATACCCTCCAAAAGAAACCTAATAGGGTAACTTCGATATCATACCATTAATGAGATGAATAGCACTGACTTGTTAATTTGTTTCTTGTCATCTAAAGTGTCAGACTCTGTAATGCTGTGGCTGACCTAAAAGCTTTCAAATGGCAGTAGCTTAGCGAGGTTGTGTGTTTCTGTGCATTTGTATTTGCAAGCTTGGTGAATTGGTTCTGGTTTTATGACGACCTTTGGGCAATGCACGTTTTACAGTGGCACTGGATTTGTTGTACGAGAACTCACTTTCTTTGAAGAAATTTTTTTCTTTAACACCCAAAGATTCTGTTTTGGCCAGAGGTTGTCCAGGCTGTTCAAGTTTATTTTTCGTGACTGGATTTCAACAAAAACAAGACCAATTTATTCTCCTATGCTGAGGAAGAGAGAGCTGCATTTTAGCAAAGAGGAGTGATGTTTGTAGCCAGTAATACTTCTGTGTGTTCCCTAGAAAACGTAATGTAGCACCGAGCTTTTCTGAGCTATGAGTTTCATGTCCATCCCATGCAGTGAGTGTCATGCAGGTCACTACTTGAGGAAGGAGAGCTGTCTTTTGCCTTCACAGTAGCGACAGAAGAAGCTTTCATGCTGGCTGTGTACACCACGCGGATTGCATCTGATGATTATTCAGTTCCTCTCAAATGCCTGGTGAGAGCCTTGATCCTCTACTCAAAAGCAAGCTTCCTCTCTGCTTCTCCACGCTTAGCCTTTCATGCATGCATGCCATGGAGTTTGCACACATTTAACTGGACCCGTGACAACGTTGCTAAAGCCTGTTTTTCTGAACTGTGTGCTGCATTCTCATCTCCAAGTTGCTGACTAGGATGCCAGACAATTGTAATGTTTGAAGGGGACATTCTTGACTATCATACTTTCTGCCACCTCTTTGTTCTGCAGGAGAATAAAAGGAATTTCAAACTCCAAAAAATGTTTTTTTGAAATAGGCCATGAAATTCATCTCAGATAAAGTGTTGGCTTGCAGCCAGCTCCTGTACAGTCTGACTGCACTCAATGTACATTTAAGTCCGTTGGTGCTAAGTCTTGTGTGGGAGTCAGCAGCTGCTCCTTGCAGAGATCCAGCAAGGGATTGCATTCACGCTCTGTAGCTTGGTTTCGCTCTTGGTGGCATCCACAGATGCTGCAAAGTTTGGTCCCTTGTTGCATCCTGTCAGAGGTGCTGGCACACCCAGCCAGTCTACCTCCACACACAGCAGTTCCAGCAGTGGAAATGACCAGCCTGGCACCCCTTAAGGAGCCATGCCTGAATGGGTTCAGTCCTCTTGGACTCACCACAAGGATATCTTACGGTGTGAGCTGAACTACCCTCTCCCCTCCTGGCAAGCTTTCAGAAGCATGGTTCTCGTGCTTCACTTGCTCTCTGTCACGTTGATGTTTGCTGACATTGCTGCTTTATGTAATGCTGAAGTACGCACATGCTGGAATAGTTTGTGAAGCTACAGGTGGTGCCTTAGAAAGGTCAGTTCTCAAACAAGGGCTGCATGTCTTTCAGAAGCTTTCTATGCCACAGAAACAAAGGGTTTAGGAGGGGGTTACTTACTAGTAGCAAAGAGAAAAGGGGAATGGTGAACCATTCTGGACCAAATGCCTACCTTCTCCAGTTAGAATAAAACTAGCAACTCCCATCTCAGCTGCTATAAAGCAGCTTGTTTTGTCCGTCTCAACTGCCAAGACACATATTTTCATATGGCTATCCCACAGGAAATACACTTCACACAGGGTGAAGGCCACAGCCATTTCAAAGCTCTTTTGTCTTAACTTGTATTTTTATTATCTCTTTGTTCCATAAATACATCTGCACTGGATAACCGATCTAACCTAATCAGCAAGCTGATTGCCATTTGCTTTTTGGCGACCTCTTCTAGAACTGGGACTGATACTCAGGTCTAGAGCTAGGCAGTTGTGAAGAAGAATTAGGTTTGTGAGCATGAAAATTGCTGCCCTTTATGGCTGGCTGGAACGCTGCCTTCCTAACAGTCACAGTAAAATATGAATGAGCGTGACTAATGACAGCCCCAGTGCTTCGCATGCTGGCCTCCTAAATAACAAAGGTTCAATTCATAAAACTAACTTAAAGTCGTGGTACAAAACTAACTTAATGTGACAATAATTCACAGCTAGTACCACAGCAATTCAATGACACTCTCTGCAGCTTCAGGAGAGAAAACTGTGCATTTCTCTTTCTCAGATTATAACAAACCTTATAAATTAGGACTGTTTTCAAGGTTATTCAAGGCTACTGTCTTCTCATAAAAGCAAGATCCAGATACAGTTTTCCATAGTGCTTCCAGTTTTGAAATGCCACTATGGCTTTAGGTAATTTCATACCTAAAGAGAAATTTAATGAGCTCATATGAAGAATGGCTGGAGTAATCATCTTCATAGAATGATGTTGCTCCTTTTGGCATTAAAACCAGCCAATTAAGTTTTCTGTCATCAAATCTCCATTTGTTGTAGGTTTTGGGATTTAGAGCCGCTGAGAAAAACCCAACTGTTTTTTTGAGAGAGGATGGCTGAGGACCACCTTTTTCAGAAAGACAGACTGAGACTCTGGAATAAACTCACTAGTTAGAAGCTTCTTATTGAAGGTCAGTCAAGGTCAGCCAATGTCACTAAGATTTATATCTTTGTCATTAAAAAGAGTATTAAAAACCTCTCTGAGACAGTGCAGTACGTGGTTCTCAGAGCAATGGATCAAGCGGTCTGGAAATCCAGTGGAAATGTGCTGCCTTGATACCTATTCGCATTTGGCATGAATTTACCATTGTGTTTTATCTATAATCCCCTGCTAATGTTTCTCATGTATCTTTCTAGACTGGTGTCTCATCTAATGGGTCACAAGCCACCAAGGGAGGTGACATAGAAACACTTGTTCCTTTGTTCCCCACCTACTTACCTACCAGGGTTAATGATTCTCTGACAACCTTTCAAAAGATGGAAATAAATTACATACCTGCTATCACTATTACCATTGATTATCCTTCCTCTAAAGGGAAAAGTACACATTTGCCCCTCCCCAGAGAAACTTCTAACAGGGGATGAGCATGAGAAGGTTCAGAAGTGGAAGATCGTGAGAGAGACGGTCACTTGTTCTTTCACAATGGTTATGGAAAATGTTTGTGATAAGAATCTAATAACTACTGCTTACCCAGCATGTGACTTCAACTAATTTTAGAAACAAGCAGTGTGAACAACACTGTGAAAAAAGAAGAAAAGAAGAAGAAGGAAAAAAAAAAAGAGAAAAATAAGAAGAAATGCATTTTAGTTGAACTTTGTAGGCTAAGATTCCATGGTGTGTAATCTGAAATAGTGAAGGTTTTTGGACATCCTTGAAAATCCTCTGCTCTGTACTGCCTACCTTATTTGTTTAGTCATGCCCCTCTTCCTCAGATGACTTTGAATAGGGAACTTGTTTTTAAGACACCTACTAGGTGTCTTACGTTAGCTAGGTAGGATCAGTTTTGTTTTGCTTGACTACCAATGCATTGCTCTGCTCCATTACTTATTACCCTCCTACATACTGTTATTTGAAAAAAGCTTTAAAGGATGAGTCACATATTAAAAACAATCACGTTTTTTTCTCCCTTTCTTCTCAATTGACAGAGGGCCATATATTCAAAGGTAATTACATTTAGCCACATTAAAACACAAGTAGGTGCCTACTAAATTTTTGGACACTCTTTTCCATCCAGCTGCCTTGGAAATCACTGAGAAATAAATTTAAAAACAACAGTATCTACCTGCTTACTACAGCTACCATAGTACATTTTGTTTCATTTCATTCATCTGAAACACCTGATTGCCACAGAATCGGGCAGCTTGCAACTGTTGTTTTTGTGAGTAGTGTTTTCAGTCCTTGCCTTTCCAGTACAAGATCTTTGTTAAAAAGCACCTGCTCGCTGTCCTTAGCGGCCGGCGGGTGTTCCGTAACTGACTATGAAAGAAATTATGGAATATTAAACTACATCCCCAAAACATGATTTTTTAAAAATTAATTGGAAAATTTCTAACTTATTGCTACAACTACTTTACCTTCAAGAACACAATTTAGAAAATAATGCCTTAGCAGAAAAGTGAGCAGAGAACGCTGTCATTCTTTGTCCTTCATTCTTCAGTCAGTTTATCCTCCCTTGTAAATATATCCCCGTGAATTACAACACAGTTCTTCATCTCAGCTGGATGGCTGGAAGGATCACCATTATTTATTCCTGTCAGGTTCATGGATGTTTTATCTGCACCCAAATTCTCCACCCTTCGTGCATGGCTCACGCTTCCACTGCTGAGCAGAAACACTGACAGGTAATCTTGGTCACATGGAAATTTCAGAGTCCTGATCTTTTGGCAGCTTCATCAGGTCACTGTTCTTGTTCAGAGATCAGTGGAATGGAAAAATGTTCCATTTCCAAATATCATGTTAGTTATTTATGAATCCATCTATGCATAATAATTCTAGGTTTAGAGAAGGTCATAAAATTCTCATTGATTAAAATGGGAATGCTGTTACAACCATATGCCTTTGTCTCTTCTGTGCAAGTAAAGCAAAGAGGGAATTCCTAATGACTGCAGAGGAAGCTAGGTCAGGCTTGAGTTTTTCTGTCTCTACTGTGTTTATTAGGCTCCTTCCACCCATGCCATAACACCCGTTCCAATGCAGAGAATGAGAAAGCTAATTTGACAATGTAGTCTCAAGCACACCTTAATATGGCGTGACAGATTCAGTTCCTCCTCCACTGAGTGTTCATCCAACATCTAATTCCCACACCAGACCTTCTGCTGGCCTTATGCCCAGGACTGAATTTTACATTTACATATTTAATCTGCCTGTTTCGGGACTAGAAACTGTTAGGCTGGATAGGACAAGTTAAACACATAGCACCGTTGCCACATGCTGTTCCCAATCTGTGAAAAACGTTGCCCAGCCCTAAATACACTTAAAATGGAGAAATCAAATAATACCAATATGCCAACCCTATTTTCTTGTTAATCAAGTCTATTTAACAATTCTGGTTTTCTTGTTTGTGGCAAAGCAGGGACTGGGTGCTACAGTTAAGCCCTACAAGACATGATCACTTATACAATTAAACACTATTTCACCTACAATTATTAGTGGTGCTTAGTCACACATTGCAGTAAGCTGGCTAGAAAAGGTTAATGCTGAATCTTCATGACCGTTAGGTGCGATTTAGACTCTAATATTCCTCTTAAAATCTCAGCATCCACTCCTCCGACTTCTTAAGAAAGTGCATGGCTGGCATCTCAAGGGACATAAAGCTCACATGGGCCTTCCACTGAAGAGCTGCTTCTGTTGAAAAAACAAGCCTGGGCAGGAATAACATTCCAGAAGAAGACAACTGAAGATTCTTTTAGACCCTTCTTCTCTTCCTTTCTTAAGTAGCTTCTCTTCAGATGCTTTGGCCATCGTTTCTCCTGGGATCACAGACTGATCTGGAACTGCAAACAGCACCTTCACGTAAGACATCACTTCCCTGAAGCTATTGGATCCCACCAGCTTTGCCTGAGAAAAAGAGTGCATAAGCCTCTGGTCTGTATTTACATGAAGATCCATGGATTATTTTTAAAAATCCATGAATGTAAATGAGAATTTATTTTAAGGGGTCTTCGAATCAACACTTGTAAATTAACTTTGGTGGCTTTGCCTGAAATGGATTAGGGAACATATACACATTTCTTTCAGAGAGCAGAATTATAGAGGCAGCAGCATCTTAATGGGAGCATTAACATCTTCAACCAGTGCTGGTCAATGCTTGAGAGTAATAAAACCCACTTAGGAATGAACAGATTCCCAAAGCTGAAAACATGTGGTTATAATTAAAATCAGGAAGAAAAATATTAAACATGTTATACTGCATCTAGGTAAAGTCTCAGTCTCCTCTGTGTGTGTATGATATTACAAATATCAAAAAAAAAGGACTATTTTAGCCTAGCCTCCACAAAAAAAATTGCAGTCAGAAATATTACTGATAGTTTTTCTGCTTTCCACCTGAATTTCCTTTCTTCATTCAGAGAACATCAGAGTGGCTGCTAATGTCAATGCTTAGCAGTGTGTAAAATATGTTGCTATAAATAAGAAATTAACCCCGTGTCTTGGGAATTGCAAACTTCCCCTTTAATCTCTACTTTCTTCAACACATGCAGCCTAAACATATTCACTGCTGAAATAGTTTTTAAACCGTAAACCTAAATGTCTATTTTCTCTTAATTTCCCACATAGCTAACAGTTACACATTTTGTGTTATCTAGTTCTTTTTGTTTCAAAACAGCTGTTGACCAAGTCTTAACTTTTTTTTCTTTGTCTTTATTCTTCAAATTGTTGAGCCAAATAATGTATAGGTTTGTAAGATGTGCCTTTACAGGATAATAATAGAGGTTGGAAAGAACCTCAGTGGGTCATCTGGTCCAATCTCCCACCCAAAGCAGGACTGGGCACTGGAAGGATGCCACTATGCCAGGCACTATGCTTGAGTTGTGTCATTCATCAAGTCAGACTGTATGATTAAACTCTCTGAGTTCACTTATCCAGGAAAATTGCATGTAAAAATTTCCTAAACACGCATTCCTTCCAGAAAATAAATTACTTTGTTTCACAGTATTTTAGTGTATTTCCAAAACCAAATGGTTTTTTTTCATTCCAGCACTGCTCACTGCAGAACTGATAGGGAATATTTGGACCAGAATAGCTACTGAAGTCAATTGCCCTGTGCAAAAAAGTGCTCAGACCTACTTTTCCACTTTGACTGTAGGTGCAAAGTAAACTTTAAAATAGATTTCCGTAACTGTTCAACAACACTTGTTTAAAAAAATCACTTCTCTCACCCATGAACAATAAAATGTTAGCATTCTTCTTCTATGAAAACTACATTTGCTTCTGCTGCCTGCTGCACAGGCCCCAGGGCTGCAGGCTTGTACCTGAGGCTGGCTGAGGGTAACAAGGACAGCCTGGGAGGATTAATTTTAAAAGCCTACCTCTGCTGAGTATCTTGGCAGTGTTCTCTAAATGCTGATAAATAACTGAACATGTACTTGTCTACATCATAAGGGTTGGGGAGGGGGCATCTCCCTACTTTGCTTAAATCCATAATGGAATCATATCTTTGATAGCAGATGTGTATTTTATCAGTTTAGTAAAAAGTAGATGAGGTAGACATCTCAATACAGAGTACCTGTGTTCAAGAGAAACAGAACACGTTTTTCAACCTTAAAAGGACATTTTACATGATAATGTTTATAAAGCTGATTTTACAGAGCTTTCATACCCAATAGTTCCATCCAAAGATGGAAGTACGTTGAACACCTACATTCATCAGAAGCAAGTACAGACACTGTACAGACATTGTAAGAAAAACAGTGTAAACACTGTTCAAGCAATATTTTCTAAGATACGAACACACAATGTCAATTCCCCCAAAAACTAATGATAAAAGAGTGCAAAGCATATATCCAGTTCTGACCTATAGACTAGGCAAGGCCCTTAAGGAGCTCATGAGCTATAAGCTTTCAAGAAAAGACTGCATGTTTTGCCATTGCATAGATTGCACAGGAAATGGAACAGAAACTTGCAGCAGAAGTATTAAGGAAGGGCAAGGAGAGTCCTCATCAAGTGAAATAAGGCAGACCATGAATGCAAAATCTGTGTGAAAGTATTTAGTGTAGTTTCATTCTTTTGGGGGCTGTCACTTCCCTGATGCTTCAAAAAGGAAAACACTGCATGGGCACAGCTCATTGGAATAAGATCTTAGAGATACAGAGAGCTCTGTTTTCCTTTGCATTGCACTGTGTTGGTGTACTGTGTATTGTACTGAATTCTTAATTAGATGCATCCTTGCAATGTTGGCAAGGTAGCTCATCAAAGAAAATACAAATAAAACCAGAAAATTGTTCTTAAGCTTAAAAAAGAAAAGTAATTGGGGATTTTTTTTCTGCCACTCTAGAGTTTGCCTTCTGTGCCCTTACTGTGGGCTTAGCAAAGGACATAAATCAGGACTCCCCCTTTGAGTATAATTTTTCTCAGGACTATGTCATCTACTCTGTTCTCAGGTCAGGATATGGGTGCATAAATTAGCTGCCTGTTTCTCTTTTGGGAACTTTGCAGAGGAGAAATGGGATATGTGACTTGCATGTTTGCTACAGCCTCTAGGAAAAAGCTCCCATAGTATTTCCAGAAACTATTATTGGATTCTTTCCCTTTTAGGACAAGAAGGATCAGTAGGACTAGATCTTTCTATATCTGAACATAAGGGATAGTGTGCCATGACGGAGCAGAGAAATATATAAAAATAAATATAAACATCCCATGTAAATAAGTTTACAGATGTGCCAGCATATACATCAGTTAATTGCACTGATGGAATTTTTCTTAATTCTCTGTAAAGTATTGATTAGAGAATAAAAAGAATGCTTTAAATATCACATCCCTAGCAGGTGTAAACTGAGATAATTCATTGAATTTAATATAACTATGTAATTTGTTCCAGCAGAAAGATCTTTCTTGTGTGCAGGTTTGTTTTCTTTCAGGATATACACTGTCGGTTTTGTAAATTTAACTGAAGGGTTTAGGATTAACATAATCTTTCATCCTAACTCTGTAAGCCCTTACAGAGAAATAAATCCTAATATTTAAAGAAAAGCTTTCCCGCATTAATGTTTAACAAGAGATTCTATACAGATGGGGTAGTGATTCAGGATATGTTCTCGGAATCAGGATAAATCTGTGTTTTCATCCTTTTAAATTGTACTGTGGAACTCAGAAGTTTGTAGAAGTGGCAAATAAACCAGGGAAGTGTAAGATGAGAACAAACTGGAAAGTACAGAAACTAATACAGTTCATAAATCGTGTCATGTCAGTATTTTCCAAATATTGCTCATATAATGGAAGCAAAAAGCAATAATTTAATTCCAAAGGTCAAGCAATTTACCTTGCATAACTGTGTCTTCCTTTCATAGTATGCAATCACAGGTTTTGATGCTTGGTAATAGCTTTCGATCCCTTCCTTGGTGGTTTCGGCATTATCAGAGTGCTGACTGCTCTGATTTCTCATCAGAAGGCGACTGCTCATGGTTTCTGCAGAGCAGTCCAGGCACAAAACAAGTATTGGTTCCCCAATCTAGAGACAAACAAAACCAGTAAGTATTCAAACCACTGGCCTGGTAAAACTGATTTTGTTTGGATAACTTTAAAAAGAAATGCTACCGAAAGAGTCATCAAGGAATTTATTAGCAAATTACTTTTGTATTTGTCTATGCAGAAATTATGCTTATTAACAAACACCTCTTATTGTAGCCGCACTTAGAGATCCCAGTATTCACGATCAAGGCTGTGCTCGATTGGGCTCTACACATACAGAGAAAAGGAGATATGATCTGAAAAATTCTGGCTACCTGGACTGAAGATCATCAGCTTGTTCATTATTTGCAATTGTTTGGTAACAGCTTGATGCAAACAGCACTGGACTCATGGAATGCTTCACACAGTTATTTTTTTAGCCTTTGCTTTGTTCAATCTGTGAAGAGTATATTTTCATTCAGGGAGTAGTAAACTATAGCTTAGAATTTCAAGAGGCAAGAGAAGGAAATGTCCAAATTGAAGTGTGCCCACTTGAAACAGAAATGAGTAGAAAAGACAGGCTCAGGGACACCATCAAATGATTGTTACTGGACGTATTCACCTCCTGTGAATTACTTTATGTCACACACTATTTTATTTCAATATTTGCAGTGTAACTCTACATCTTTACTACCCATGGCATAAAGGAAGGATGTGATATATTTCTCTGCATTTTCAAGTTGGTGAGTAATTTCCGAATTCTATGAGAAGCCCACCACTTAGTGCTTCTTGGCAGGTGCCAAACTAGTCATAAGGGAGAGTCTGCCCTTTCCTATAAACAAAATAAATATGGATTTATTTATTTTTATTCCCAGGCCTTGGCAAAGATAGTAAATAATTGTCTCTATCTACATCTGATAGTAGATATTGCAGTACTTTATGGGTAAAAAAGACCTGGCAAGAAAGAGAAAAATGGTCCTTATAATATTTTAGGAGAGAGCCAAAAGTTCTAAACACAAATCCCCATCGTTCTTTCCCCAAGATATGGAAAAATATGTGTGTCATTTAGCATAGATCTTGCAATACACTTGGTCATGCACCCTGCTCAAGCACAGCTCCCTCTGACACAAGGTTTTGTCTGAGCAACAACTATTGGGCTGAGTCTAAAGGGATAAACTCTATCAAGTAAAATAAAGGTGTTACAGGATCAGAGAAAAGTAATGTATAATTTTTCCATGCAGTTATGTATTAAATCCTTCCATGATTCTCTCAGGCTTTTTCTCATTCCTTCCCTTTCTAGCAGGGATTTGGAGAACACCTTTTAGGAAAATGAGAAAAGATGACTGTTCTTCACACTAGTGACCATTAGAAATTCATGCTTTTACCATGGCTACGGCAAAGAAAGTCTAAATGACTGATACATGGAAATTGCCATTGCTACCTTTGTTGACAGCCCTTAAAGGAAGAAATATTCTAAAGGTAAATATTTCATGTTAGGCCTTCTGCATTTGACTGAGGATGTCTGGATTATGTTGACCTTTCTACTACCTTAATGACTTTCTAAGAGACAGCTGAAGCCAAGGGATTATGTCGGGCAGCTCAATGACAGGCTTTTATCCATCCATTTTTTCCACACAGCTCAGAAAACATTAATGCTATTAGCAGCAGCAGTATTGGGTTTTGGGATTAAAAAAGCCAACAAGGCAGTTTTAACACTGCAAGAGACTTAGATCGAGAAGTTAGAAAAGATGTGGGCTTAATCAATGATTAAAACAAATGTCCTTTTTGTATAATTGGACTAGGATGGTGAGAAGTTATTTCCTCCCAGCTCCACATGAGGAATTCCATGGTCTGTTCTAAATTATAATACAATAAATGAGGAATGATTCCTTTAATCAGTTACAGTCATATCATCACTTTACAATGAGGATATGAAGGAGTCTACTGACTGGTAAGATCAGATAATAGCATCTTGTTTGACAGACCAGGTCTGATTTGCTTTTGAAAAATCTACATGTTTCTCTTAAAAGTTTCAATGTTGCTATTCTTTGGAATTCAAAACGTTACAGAAATGTCATTCTTCTGAGTTAAAAATTGCAAAAAGTAAAAGTCATGCCCCGTCAGATGTTACAGCAATTTTTACTACTGTTTTTTTTTTAAATTACTGTTTTCCCGACAAAATTTAGCTTAAGTAATGCATGCTCTGGGGAGATCTGCAAGAAGCCAAACAAGTCTAATGTATTGGGTCTTTACTTTGTTTTATTGGGTATCTTCCACCTGGTGATGTGGAACTTACAATTTAATATTGTTTTCTACTTCTCACCTAGCAGAAAGACCGAGGAGGGAACAGAGACATGTGCTTCTCTAGAATTATGGCTAGGTAAAAGTACAATTACATCATAGAAAGGAATTGGGCAAAACTGGCTGGAGAATAAGCTGTTTCTACATAGCTAATTCTATTTAGGGCTGTCAAGCTTTTAAGTATAAGCACTATTCCCAATGTCTTCTAAATAGAACAGCTCTTTGTTAACAATTATAATGCTTTTTACACGTCATGGAGATATGTAACATTATTCATTTGCACTTCGCTGCCATTAATTATAAAGCCTGATGTCCACCTCTTTTCATTCAATTATAATGTAGGAAGAACTTCTCATTCCCCTTTAGAAAGAACTGCAAAGCATTATCTCAGTAATGACTCATTTAAAAAAACTTCACAGACTCACTGAGCAGCTTACAGCCAGCCAAGCTCACCCTGTGAAAACTGAAGTGGATACATGGATACAACAGGGATGACTTAGCACATCCAAAATTATCACTTGGGGCCCTTGTATTTTAACCCAAATGTCAAAGGCAGCTCAGGACTACAGGATCTTTTGCTGCTACAGTGTCTATGGGAGCTGAAAGGGCCTCTGCTTTTGCACTGGATGCATCAAGATTGGTTTGCTCGGCAATGCCTCAGTCCAGGACACTCCAATCTCTAAGTCCTACTTTATAGCATACACCAGTGTTCACAGGACATGACACATGTGCCTGCCAGAAAAGCAGCATGCTGAAATAGTTCCTCCTTCTACACAAAATGAAAGAAATCTCCAATGTCTTTTTAATAGTCTATGGCATTTTAGTAAAGGAACTAATGGATCAACCTTTCTGTGAATGGCTTCTATAGCAAATCTTATTGCTCATTATTTTGTCCAGCTTCTGATGCCTAAATCTTGCTAGGCTTTTGTGGTAATCAACTAAATAAAGCAGCTAAAGGTTCAGGGAGAAAACAGATGATTCATTGAAGTTTTATTACCTTTCAAACTTGTATAGGACATTCGTGGAGTGTAATATGGTAGAATATATACTTAACTATTTCCCCTAGTTCACTACTTCTTTTCTCCTAAACACTGGCAAATTCATTCATAGGGCTTATATAGAGTATTTTCTGCAGATTGAGAAAAGTACAGCTGAGACTTCTCAGTAGGTCATAGCACATACTGAGGAAATCGATAACGCTCTGAACTGCCACGCAGTCACTTGCAAAATGCTCTTTTTACGGCTATGCCACCTGTTACTCATCACAAAAATGTAATCTGTGTTTTGCTGTTTCGAAGTGGCAGCAAGCTTTAGCAGAGCCGGCCTAATGATAAGAGATACTAACTGTGAAGATACATGCTTTCATGAACCTACATCAAATAGTGCTTGATGAGATTTTCATGAGAAGTATAGCAGCCATCCACCAGAATTAGAAAACTGATCCTAAAAAAGGTGCTTTCCACTAAATGTGATTGTTCCTGGTTTATATTAAATTGGGTAAAACCAGCCTTTACTTCTCCTGGTATTAGAGAGTCTGTGTAGGTGAGGGCAAAAGCTGGAGTTGCTATACTGATAGGGTGCCAAAGTTTCAGTGATCAGCAGCACAGCGCTCTTGGATTGGCTCTTTACACGTCCCCGTTGCATCAGGTAAAGATGGGGACCCAAGCAGCATCAGAAGCACAGTCATATCTTAATAGGAGTTATAACAGCATTACGATTATACAGTCACCTTGCTCTCAAACTCTTCTGCTTCTTTCAGCTCCCGGGGATACCCATCGATCAGGAAGCCTTTTGTGTCCCCTAACTTGGAAACCATGGCTTCTTTCAGTAGCTCTAGGACAATACCCTGCATTGGAAAGAAAGGGAGTTACTTGCTTAATTAATAAGAAAGATTGATACCTTTGTTTGTTACACTGACTTTAGTCCTACGCCCTTGAGAACTGCCTTATTTTGCTAAAAGCAGGTCCTGTGAAGGCAGGTGTTTTTCTTGTCCTATAGGTAGCAGGGCACCCTACTTTTTCTTCTCTCAGGACCAGCTATGCTACACAAATCTAGTGTTGCAACCTATCCAAGAGTTCCCAAAGTGTCCACTAGATAGCTGGGAGTATTTCATAGTTTCAAAATTAATGTTAATACCTGTGAAACTCTGGAGTACTGCTGCAGCATTTTCCAATCTGATTGCATTTTGCTATGATATAATTATATTACATGGAAAGTGCTAAGAGACCTATCTGACCAAACACACCAAAGAGCAAAGCAATCAAAATCAAGTCTCAGCACAGCTTTTAGTTTCCTCTGAGCAGTACTTCCCAGTATCTTTCACTAACAAATGCATCCTATAGTCTAGCTGCACTTCCTGAAGACCCACCAAGAGTTGGGGCTGCGGACCTGCCATGTAAAAGTCAAGTCCAGCTGAGAACAACACACTCTGTCTTCATGGTCTCCATTAAACTGCAGTCCAGCTACTCTGGGATGTCAGCCAGTTCTGCAGGGAACTGCCACAGGTATTGTAAATTAGAATAGCTGCCAGGAGGACCTGCTCTGAATCTGAAATGTGAAGCTATAAAATGGACATGAAGTTTGTTTCCTATACTTATTCTTACATTTTGCAATGCATAGCGCAGCATCTGTCTCACTGTATTTCGTTACTAATTTGTTGCCTATGTGAGTCTGAAATGTAAAGAAATACTGGCATAGAAAGGGGAAAGAAGTGCCACAGATCTGGCAATGAGGAAACTTCTCCCTCAAGTTGCAGATTAATTTTACTTAAATGGGAATCATCAGCTTTAGTCTCGTATTTCCACCCTTTTAGACAATCTACCTACCACTGCCTTTGTTTAACCACCAGGACCCCAAATAAAACCGTCACTTACGCCAGGCACAGGTTCACCACATTCCATTATGTCTTTGATCAATTTACTTCTCTCTGATAATGACGATAACTCATTTTGGAGAAGGTCACCAGTGGACAGGTGAGTAAATCCGTATTTCTTGGCTAACTGTTCGCATTGGCTACCTTTGCCAGAGCCAGGGCCACCTTTTGTGAGGGAAAAATATCTAGAATTAGAAAATAATAAATATCTGCCTTTTCTCAAACTATAACAACCAAGAAAATGGGAGGAAATTGATGAGACTGCCTATTTTGCAGTTTTTTTTTTTGCAAAGACAATCTATACAGTAGAACAAGTCATATATTTCCCTTCCGATATACTACACTGCTGACTCAAAAATGTGGACCAAAGTTGAAGGAGTCATAACAGTGTGAAATCTCTTGCAGAAGAGAACATATTCCTAAAACACCATTGCCATGTAAAGGAAAAACATGAAACAGCCAGCCAGTGGGGAAGGGTATTTGACTCAGTATATGTTCAGCTTGACAGCTGCAACAAATATTAGCATCCTTGCAAGGGAAATATTTTGCCCCCATTTACGCAATGGAAATGTATAGGCAAAGAGATGGTGAAACCTGCCTCTGTTATGTGGGATGCAAGTAGCTGTACAGTAACTAAACCCTTTTGCACTGTGGTAAACGTAAGAGCAAAATTTCACTGTGCTTGTGCCCCTTCCCTTTGAGCTGGAAAGCTCTCACATGCTGGTATGTCTGCCGATAACTGAGAGCCGGGTACTGAAGCTGCTAAATGCTGACGAAGGCTCAGTCATGCCGCGCCCTGCAGCTGCGGTACTGGCTTGCTTTTCATGCACACTGCAGGGAAGTGTAAGAGTAAAGTGCTCAGCAATGAAGGGCACGTGGAGACCTTGCCGCCACCCGCTCTTCTACATCCACAACTGTACTCAGTCAGGAGCTGGAAAACCGTATCTGAACCAGGCCCAGAGCCAAGCAACCAGAGGGATGAAGGGCAGTCTCAGCCAACAGGGTGCTCAGGTGAAGCTGCTCAAGTCATTTTTCCACAGGCTGAAGGGAAGGCGCCTGCGGCTTCCCCCCAGCTCACCACAGCTGCAGGCTGGGTGCTCCCACCTCCCGGGGCCTGTGGGGAGACAGGGAGGGCGGGAGGGGAAGAGCAGTGACTCAGGCAAATGCTGCAGGTGTCCTCCTGCCAGAAATGGCACCTCAAGCCTCCCTGCTTCCTTTGGTGGGAGAGCTGCCACCACCCCAAGAGTCCCAAAACTCTGCCTCTCTTGGATGCCTCTCTGGTAAGTGCCCTTTTTCTGGGGCCGACTCAGAGGCACCTCCTTGCTCTGCAGGTGCTGGCATTGCCCTGTCCCGCCTTGTCAAGGGAGGTGACTGCTCTTCCTTCCTCAGCCTGAAGGCTGACCCTGTGAAATGCCGAACGCCTCTTCAGCTGCTTGCTGAGCGGCAGCAGCCACCCCAACCCAGCTAGAGAGACGGGCAGTCCACGGAAATTGCTGGAAGCTACTTCTTGGGGATCCCGCTCCTGTGGCTGTGACCTCCAGAGCTGCTGGCGGAGCTGAGGTGAGCACCCCACGAGGGCTGAACTGGGTGGGGAGGCCTGAGGGGCTGTGTTGGTGCCAGGGGTGGGGAAGGCCAGGAAAGCAAATTTCCATTGTGACAACATCAGGATTTGGGGAGAAATTTCCAGGTGTGTAGCAGCATTTTTACAAACTTTGATGGATCTATTCAGAAGATCTGCTGCAGTAGGAGGTAATTATACCCTTGTAGGGAGAGAGTACTCAAAAATCAAAAGAAGAGGCAAGGCCAAAATAAAAAAACCCACTTCTTTTCAATAAAGTTTTTTAAGAATGTGACTTGTGTATTTATCAACTGTTGGGACTTGCAAATATGACTACACAGCCCTATTATGTGATTTAAGATGCTAGAAAATACGTAATTTTCCTTTTTGTTTATATTTCCATGAACAAATATAGGAATAACATGTTCACAATAGAGTGAATTTGGCACCGTCTCCTCCTGACTTGAAATTTTTTCTAGCTTTTGCATACAATTTAAGAAATAATTGCTCCAAGCATGTAATTTTCAGAGAAGTTACAGTACTGTAGCTGAGAATAAAAATTGGGTCATAACGCAATAGCATCAAAGGAATGGTTTTGTCTACTGTAACTTGGAGTCTTTTACTTCAGCTTCACAAAGACAATTATCAGCCCATGGTGTGAGAATCACACTTGTGCTACAATTTCAGCTAGTAATATCTTTGTCACAGTCTCATTTTCTTTCCCATGTGGATTGCATGTTGTTTTTCTATTGTTTTAATAAGAAGAAAATTATTCTTTTGTAAAAGCACCTATTGAAAGAAAACAAGGAATAAATAAGAATGTCTACAGAGAAATAGATACAGAGAAATTATAGGCAAAATATCTGTAATGTGACCGTTAAATATGTGTAGTGGCAATTAATTTTATTTCTGGTCTGTTTTGTTTTTTTAGATTAGTAAGTTTGTGTGTGCATGTACTCGTTTACACATTCTGTTTCCTGGCCTTGAATATACTAGCAGTGCAGTAATTTAATCCTATTTATTTGGTGTATATACACAGTATTAGAAAAAAACAGCTATAAAGATTACTTTATTCTGTTTCTTATATAACTGCTTCTCTTCTGAATGTAGAGCCGAAACAGAAATTTCATAATGTCTCTTCATATATTAAATAAACTAGAACTCTTTTTAGAAATAACAGTGCAAGGACAATTTTTGGTTGTTTAGCTAGCAGGTAAATATTCAGAAAAGTTGATGTGTTTCTATAATACCTTTATCTGTTAGTATTTTAAAAGAGAATGCAGGGTCACCATGATGAGCATTACCATGCCTCCAACACATTAATTAAAATTGACCATGTTTATTTTTTATGGAAGAGTTCCAATAAAACTGAGATTAAAATGCTGAGCTCTTAAAAGCGGAAAAGACATAATTAAATAACAGTTATGTGCTGAAAACGGTAATTTTTACGGCCACTGATTTTTAATTTAGTATCATTTGATGAGTAGCAAGGCATCCTACTGCTTGACAAATGTATGTGACCCACTTCACAAAGTCTTGCCCTTTCTTATCAATGAATGAGACTGAAGTTCTTGCTTGGTCTTATCTGAGAAGAGGCTGAATGCCCCCAGGAAATTCAGCATTGAGGGCTGAACGCATACTCAGCTTTTAAGCCAGTATTAATTTACATGCCTCAAGTTCAAGTATTAGTTAATGTCTTGTCTCCCTCTGAAGGTCAGTATTTAATGTGACTGCAAAAGAGCTATTTAGGTGGGAAAGAATGTGAAAGTGCATTTCCTTACTCATTAGATACTTCCTTCTGGCTCAGGGTATATACTTATAGGACTGTTACATAAGGAGCTTTAACAGCAAACTAACCCTGCAGTCGTGAGGCTTATTATCAATTTGTAGTGTCGCAAAATTTGTCTTTCATTCTTTTAGAGGATCTCTTTATTAAATCTAAGCATCTTTTTAAAAAAATGAGAAAAATTTAATAATTTAATTTACAAAAGTTTATAAGGAACAACAGCTGCATATTAAATATAACAAAAGCTAGCACAAAAGTATTTTCAGTTAAGAAGCCTTTACTGCAACTTCTTGCGCTGTTTTTCAAACAGAAAAAACTTGAGACATTAAAAAAGGTAGTGAAGTTTTCCCAATGGCTCAATTGTTAGGAGGAGGAAAATATGTCCCCACTTTTGCTGTGAAGGCGTAAGATTCTTTGTGAACACTGTCATTTTTTCTGTATGCTGTCATCCTTTGCTCTGCCTACATATACTTCGGAAGAAAAAATTGTGTTAACTAGTGACAGACTGAATCACGGGAAGTTGCTGTTCAGATTAATCACGTTGTCTTCAGATTTTCATATATGACATGAAGATAAAGAGTTAAAGCCTAGAAAACGGCCAGAGGAATTATGAGTATGCTGTGACCTGTAGGAGAATGTAGAACTTCTACCAGCAGTTCTTCAATGTTAGCATGCCTTTGTATTATGCTAGTATTGCAAAGTGCAGTACATCTTGCTTTAAAGCTCCTTAATTAACTTAATAAAAAGTTGCAGATTCAGAAATAAAGCACATTATATCAGTCAGTGAGGTTATTCTTGGAAACTGAATCCTTTGTGTGTCTCTTTGTGCTTTCTGATACAAACAGTAAGCAAGTATCTGGAACCAGGGTACTAGACAGAGCATAAAAATTAAATGCCGTTCTGCATATTCCTTTTCTGTAGACAAGGCTAGATTAAAAGGTCTAAGCACTCCCTTAGCACAGTCTTCCCTTCCATTATGTTGATTCAGCTGCCTGTGAAACTCTGTAAGGGGATCTTCTGGTAAACAACCTTCTGGCAGCACTGCTGACTCAGGTGGTCACCTTTCCCCATTTAATTATTGAATGCAGAAATGCTTCACAGAGAGCACTTCAAGGGGAGAAAAAGAGTGGTCTCAGTGGGTAGGGAGAAATGACAACTGCCCAAGCAGCACTTCTGAATGTTTAACCGCAGTCTGCCTTAGATCAGTGAAAGCTCTCAGTTTAAGAAATCGAGTCTCTTACACCTGCTCTCCCTCATGCCCCAATCCCCCCCTTAAGACTATGAAAGACCAGGAGCCTAGGCTCGTGATTCCAATGTACCAGTCTGGCCTAGAGCAGAACATCACAAGCAGATGAATTAATGATGCTAGAGGGAGCTGGGACTGCTGCTGGGAGCGAGCAGGGACAGGAACAAGCGGTGTGAGCAGTTCATGAACTGGCTTTGCTGCCAGAAATATTAATAAAGCAGAAGTGTTATACAGACAGACTGGGATGTCTCCACTTTAAACTTGCCAAATCTTACGAATTTATTGTATACCAAAATACTGTGAACATTTACATAAAATGCCAGCAGCAGGATTTACAAGAGAGTCCCACCATTCATTTTAAAATGTTTCAATTTCTAGACCTTATTTTCATGATGAGTATCATCCCTGTATCATGGAAAAGTGCTTGCAGGGGAAACAGGCTAGCGCACAACGGAGCCTCAGAAGTCAGAATTGAAATCAAAATAACCCCAGTCAAGCTATCCTTATATTCAAGTTATAATTTTGGAGGACTTGATCAGTTTGGCAATTCTATCAATACTACTTGGATTACTTATACAAATAAAAATAAGCCTTAGCTTCAGAATACGGCATTTGAAGGCTTCTCAATAGCACCTCATCTGTTATTCACATATGATTTTAGTCTGAGTGAAACCATGTAGGAATGATGCCGTTATTTAACAACAACAACAACAATCCCTCAACTTTTTTTTTTTTCTGAAAGATTATTTTAATCAAAAAACAACTTGGAGCACATAGTGGCAGAGTGATGTGATGTCCTGGGACATGACTGAGTTTTCATCCCTTTTAAAGAAAACGTGGAATTCATTTCATGGAAAGTCAGAGAAAATGGCTTTCATCAGCTTCTACAGCTTGGACTGATTGGGTTTTTACTTATCAGCACTGCTCATCCTATCCCTATCTGATTTAGAAGGAGCTGTAATACAGGTACTGTAGAATAATTTAGGCTGGAAGGGACCTCATCTGCTAAAACCCTCTACTCAAAGCAGGGCTAAATTCAAAGTTTGATCATGTTGTTCAAGGTCTGACATACCTTGGACAAATAGAGTTTTGTGTTTTGTGGTGTTGTGTGTGGTTTGGTTTTTGGTGTTTTTTTTTTTTTTTTTTTTGTATGCACAAGAAGCTAGTGTCTGCAGCTGATAATGTTTTACCTGTAAATGTAGGTGGCGATAATATCTTCAGAGTGTCAGCTGAAAAGCTGTCTTACTTACATTGAGCTTAAACCATTATCAGCTTTGGTTCATCAGCAAGAATATGACAAGGATTCTGCAGAAGAAATTGGTCGCATCGACTAAATTTTAAACACTACATTTAAAAGTAAGCGGCGAGTTTCTCTGATTCAAAGTACAGAAAGATTCCTGAAAACTTTCTGCTTTGGTTTAAGCCTCAACCACAGCCAAATGTGGCTATGTTTTATAAAAGTCTGGATATAAAAGTGGAGGATAGGGAGGGATAATGCTCCCCGTAACTTTGTTATCTATGATAATTTTCCGGATGTGATATAGGGTATCACATTAGTTAAGAATGATAAAATCATACATTGTTCATTGTGGTTAAGATTTTACTTTTCATGTTGCTCTGATGAAAAAGGGTTTTTTGGTTGATGGGGTTTTTTTTTGTTTTGTTTTAGTGACAGGCAATAATTACATAAGTTTCAAATATTAGAGCATCCCCCAAATTTATCTTTGCATGTGTTTAATTTTTTATTTTTCTCTTGAATTTTACTTTACAGGCCAAGTTTAACTTGGTTTTGCCTCTTTTATTACCCTGTTGTTATCTCCTGTATTTTTGACTTGCTGGTTCTATGTCTCTGCTTTGCTGTCTGGATAAAACATCGACATCGTTGCTTAATTAATCCGAGTTGACTGTTATTCCAATTAACTCCTACATTAGCTCTAATGTAAATCTTTGCTAATTAGATTTTTTTTTTCTTTCCCTTTTTGGACAATTTTCAAGGGTAATTAGTGGGGGAGGGAATTGTCTGCTTTTTTCCCTTTGTCTTATAAACAGTTACCTCAATTTGTCAGCTATGGCAGATGGTGTATTTATTTCAATTAGTTTGTAAACTACTTCAAACGCATATCTTTAGAACTCTAGTTTTAAAACATCTTTATAAGCATCTTATTATTTCCTCACGAATACATCTATGTAATGAGTAAACATTCCTGATAACACCTGAGACCGAGACAGTTTTTCCCATTCAAGTATCTACAGCAGCATGCTCCAACCCATCTTGTCTGCTTTCTTTCTAGTCAAGGTATCATGGGCTGAACATTTCTAGCACTGTCCACTGCAATGGAGTACTTAGCCACTGAGAATTTGTGGTCCCTTTTTTTTTTTTTTATTTCTCCCCCCGCAGTCCAGAGGTAATTGAAAAATATGCCTTACCATGGACAATTTCAGAGGCAAAATTCCTTGAGCATCTTCACTTTTTAAAAAAAAAAAAAAATCTGTGCTTGTACAAACCCAAACATAATTTTCCAATAAGATATGTAAGGCAGAGAGAATGAAAATTTGTCATTGCAGCGAACAGCAGGAAGATGTACTTCAGTAAGCATGGAATTACAGTTTGCTTAAAGACTGAAAATAAGTGTTATGCATCTTTCCCTTAAGAAAAGTCTCCAATGAGCTCTTCAGTAATTTATTTTACTTTTTCAAACACATAATATCCACCATAGGTTTGCAATAAATTGAGTCAACTTGTATTTGGTATAAGATAGGGTGAGATTAAAGTACAACACATAAACATGCCATCTTTTCACAAAATCCTTTAGGTTGGAAGGAACCTTTTGGGATCATCTAGTCCAACACCTCTGTTACAGCAGGGTCAGCTAGAGCAGGTTGTTCAGGACTCTACAGTCTCTCTGGGCAACCTGTTCCAGTGTTTGACCACCCTCACAGTAAAAAAAGTGTTTTCTTGTGTTCAGATGGAAATTCATGTATTTTAAGTTGTGCCCATTTTCTCTTCTCCTGTCACTGGCCAATACTGAGAAGATTCTAGCTCCCTCATCTTCGTTCCTTCCCATCAGGTATTTATACATATTGGTGAGATCCCCTAGAGCCTTTTCTTCACGCTGAAGAGCCCCAGCTCTCTCAGCCTCTCCTCATATGAAAGATGCTCCTTTCCCTCAAACATCTTTGTGGTTCTGCGCCAGACTCACTCCAGTACGTCATTATCTTTCTTGTACTGGAGAGCCCAGAACTGGACATAGTACTCCAAATGCAGCCTTGCCAGTGCTGAATAGGGAGGAAGGATAACCTCCTTCAACCTGCTGGTATTGGAATGGTTTTTGATGCCTACCTCTGTTACAGCAGGGTCAGCTAGAGCAGGTTGTTCAGGACTCTACAGTCTCTCTGGGCAACCTGTTCCAGTGTTTGACCACCCTCACAGTAAAAAAAGTGTTTTCTTGTGTTCAGATGGAAATTCATGTATTTTAAGTTGTGCCCATTTTCTCTTCTCCTGTCACTGGCCAATACTGAGAAGATTCTAGCTCCCTCATCTTCGTTCCTTCCCATCAGGTATTTATACATATTGGTGAGATCCCCTAGAGCCTTTTCTTCACGCTGAAGAGCCCCAGCTCTCTCAGCCTCTCCTCATATGAAAGATGCTCCTTTCCCTCAAACATCTTTGTGGTTCTGCGCCAGACTCACTCCAGTACGTCATTATCTTTCTTGTACTGGAGAGCCCAGAACTGGACATAGTACTCCAAATGCAGCCTTGCCAGTGCTGAATAGGGAGGAAGGATAACCTCCTTCAACCTGCTGGTATTGGAATGGTTTTTGATGCCTCCTGAATTCTGAATGAAACTTCCATTCATTTATGGCTAATTTCAGAAGTCACTTTTTTTTTTTCCCTTAGGAAAAAGAATGCATAAAGTGACTTGCTTTTACGTAAAATTACCCGTGTTTGGGTATCTATCCTTAGGTCCTTGGATATGTGTTATTCCTGCTCTGTATTGTAAAGCAGTTCTAAAAAATTCTGCTTGATACAAAAGCAATTATTCTTTCCACAGTAACTCATAACAAGCTTTAAGCTGAAACTTGTAAATCTTCTAGTTATAATTTGTTTTAAAAGGCTGTTCAAAGTTTATGCTAATTACATTAGTCACATTTATATAATAATGAGCATTAACATGGTGCTTTTCCTATGTGGACTTCCAGAAAGCAAATATAAAGTAAACCTTGAACCTGCAAAGCCTCAGTGCGTGCTTAGCATCATGCATGGTGACTATCCCACTAACTTTTTAACAGCATGTTGAGCACATGCAGAATTGAAACCTGTATTTACAAAAGTTGCTTCACAAATTAAGAGGTGAAGACACCTGATTTTTTTTTTTTTTTACCTAAACGTTAAAATTCTGAGTTATAAATCCAATCTAGTAACATTTTAACTAATGCTGTTGAGGCAGCTTTATTGTGGGAGATCACAGAGCACCACTGTAACTGCACGAGAACTAAGGTCATTTTGAGTATGTTCACTTAACATACCTCCTGCTCTGAGCTTTACACAACTGTTGTTAGCATGGTCAGACCCAGGTTAATAACATGATATTAAATCCTAACTCCCCTTCAAAAGACTAAACCACCACTGTAGTGTAAATACTCTTAATCAAACTGTTCTGATAAACTTCAAAAGAAATCATATACTTATAATCAAAACTAAATAACATGGGGATTTTCAAATGTAGCAGTTAAATTAGGAATCCTACTTACCGACTACAAAAATTATGTTTGATTTCCTCAGATCTTCTGAAAAGTCTAAAATGAAAATAAAAATTCTTTAGTTGGCAAGAGCTACTAATTTTAATCTTAGCTGCTTTCCACGCTGAATTGTGTAACACTCATGCAAGGTCATCTGATTTTACTAGATTTACTTTCTGCTGTAATGCTCTGCATTCCAAAAGGAGCTGTTATCCACAAGTCTATTTATCTCCCAGTTTTGTAATTCTCACTGCAGATATGATAAAAATATTTTACCTGAAAATTAGACCTTGCACATACCCATCACTTTTTTTAAAAAGAGAAAGAAAAGATAAAAAGAAAAAAAAGAGAAGCAGATACATCTTGATGTAATAACATGCCTCCTGAGCCACTGCATTTTTCTCTGAATATGTAATTACATTATAATTGCTATAGAAGTTTGTCCACATCCCATTCAGATTTTATATTCGGTGCCCTACATCTGAGATGTAGTCTTAAATTCCCCTGAGCCTCAAATTCAGCCAAATAACAATCTTAAATGAAATCCAGGTATTACTCTCATTTTAGCACAAAACTACTGTATATACTACAGCTTTGCCTTTTACTGAGACTGTATTTTTTAAAAAAGCAGTTCCTTCTAGTCTGAGTCCCAGTCATTGGCCTGATGGTACCAGTACAGAAGGCGATCTTGCACCATCTGAGCCTGCTGGAATTGTATTGTATCTTGACTTAATCACTTACAAGACACATTTATTTATCACATACAATTTTGTGATTTATTATGTATCTCTTATTACATAGTATCATTAGCCGTAAAAGGTTTTGATTAATCCTTTCATTCCGCTTAGACTCTTAGCAGCTCATACTTTCCAACAAGCTTTTTGTAACTGCCAATTTCTGAAAACACCTATGAGATCTGATGCTGATTAACAGTAATATTTTCTAATAATTTTGGATCCATTGGCCTAAAGAGTGTAGAAATGTCTTT
Source organism: Fulmarus glacialis (assembly GCF_000690835.1). Lineage (NCBI taxonomy): Eukaryota > Metazoa > Chordata > Aves > Procellariiformes > Procellariidae > Fulmarus > Fulmarus glacialis. The sequence goes on from NW_009209932.1 coordinate 89,067, forward strand.
TACAAGCTTTAATTTGCATTCAAAGAGAATTCACATGATAAAATCCTTTGAGACCCAAGTTTCACAATATTAATAACTTGAATTCACTTTACCTTCTAAGTAACTATTTAAATACAAGGGGAAATCAAAGGTTTCAAAATTAAATGGCAAATGATGCTGAAAAAGAAACTTACCTCCTGTGCTCTCATAACCAGAAAAACTTGACTGATCCTCCTCCTGTTAATTGAGCAATTAACAAATTGAAATGGGTATTCTGCGTAGTTTGCATTTCTTCTTATATCTGCTTATATGTATATCTTAATATCTTCTCCATATTCTAACCTCTCAGTTTTAATCTGTGTTGAGATATGGTTAACAATGTCACAGAAATGCTGTTAGTACTGTTTCAGTTGGTAGAACATGAGCATGGAGAACCCAAGACAACTTGAGATGATTAACTGGCCCATATTGTTTTTGTGAGGAACAGCTTTTTCAGTGTCCAACTGCACAGTTCCAGCATGATATATAAGCAAGCAGTGTGCGTGCTGAATTGCTTCTGAAGTAAATATGGTATGATAAGCTATATTAGTAGTGGAAAGGCAATATTGAGTAAGTTCTAGAAGTGAGCTACAATATAAAGATGAAATTAATCTTTGGTCTAAACCAACTTCAATGTGTTTACCTTCAGAATGCAACACAAGCTACAGGTTGGTATAGAGGCTGCTGAACAACAAAGAGGGATTACACCAGGGAAATGTGGAACTTGGCGTGTTTTTTTTCCTGATACATGGCCACTTAGAATTATTTTGTCACATACTGTATAGTACAACCAATGAGGAATTACAAATACTGGCTACCAAGAGTGTCAGAGTGGGAATCCTTTGCTGTTCCTATAAATCAGAATGATATATGGGCTGGACATAGTCTAGCTTATGTAGTGTCAATCTACTCACACCATCAGTGCTTTAATCTCACTTCAAAATATCAATAATAGCATTGACAGTAACATGCTTGCATTACATCATCAGTGCGTAATATCAGCATGTAATACATTATGCTAGTCCTCTCAAAATACCATAGGGTTATCAAGCTGTAGTTTCTTACAGTTCTGCTTCAGTATGTTGTCAGAAATAGCCACTGTTAGAAATTTGTATAGCTGCGTGAATAGATGAAGTGAAACAAACAGCATGGTGAATAGAATGGGTAAACTACTGGCCACTGTAATTTGCAAGGCTCTTGCACTACCCTTGCAGGTTTCTCCTTGTGTTCCCATTATCACTGAAACAGAAGTACTCTTCATTAGGCTGAAGTACCATTATATTGGCTACATAGAACATTTTCATTTTTTTGATTCACAGTAATTCTCAATCTATTACAACTGCAGCAGGAGAACTGCCGTCTTTAAAAAAAAAAACAAAAAGCTGTGGGGAGCGCAAATTTAAAAAAGCAACTGGATCCACTAAGTTTGCAGGAAAGTATTTCAGGAAAAAAAAACCCAAACATTTTCAAGTAAGAGATTAATCTCTTTCCTACAATTTAAGTGACACTATTAACCTTACATGCTTTTTCTTTGGTGTACTAATACAAGAAAATATTTGACCCTGCGAAGGGTCTATTACATATAAAAGGCCTGGTTTTAGATTCAGCTTCTTATCACGCCTTTGAAGGTTTATGGATCAAAATCATTTTAGTCACAAAGTTTAGAGTAAAGTTTCTTTAAAATCAAAATCACAGTCACAAGTTTACAATCAAATGAAAGAGGCATTACTTCTTTCAAGTACTGCTTTGTTCTCCCCTACAACTGCAGAATGAAACTGCCTCTGTAACGCTGGTGGGCTGGCTGCTCAGAGCAGCAGGTGATGTTTAAGGTCAGTTTAAGTCAGGAACAGCTCTAATTTTTTAGAGCTGAAATATGTAAAAGCTAGAGACAGAACTGAAGCTAAATAAGCTATCAGCTGCTTTTATTTGACCAACCGTATCTGCTTTAATAGAACAACAGGTTAACTAACAAACAAGCCATGTTCACATAAGGAACAAGTGCTATGAAAAGCCATTAAAGTGAATTCTAATTACAACTCAAATGCAGGTAAACAGGAAGTGTGACATTGATCAGAACCCAGAACATCAAAATAATGAATTCTGTTTATATCTGTAACTGCTCACTTTTCAGGTGCAGAAACATTGTTTTCAAAAGAATTGCTTTTTTTCTCCACGTTTTTTTTTCAAAGGGCATCTGTTTCATAATTCTATAAGACAACTCAGCACACAGCTTGATGTGAGTGGGACCACCAGCCCTGCTGAAAAAAAAAGCTGAACTTCCATGACAAAATAAGTTTCCCCACATTTCAGAGAAAAAGTTACTCCACAAAAACATTTTTTTCAGACAGAATTGAACAGCACCCAGCTGGAGTGGAAAGAGGTCCTGAAAGGGGACCTGCAGGAGTCTGTAGGGGAGCTGCAAGAAGAGTCAGGAGGAACAAATTGGAACAGTTGGGCTACAGTTAATTTGGTTCTGATGACAAGGTATTCCTACGCAGTTTTCACTATTCTATACTTAAACTTGACTTAGCACCACTTCCCTTCACCCATTTCCTCCCAATCTCCTCAAAAGTACAACAATTTTTTCTGCTGATCTGGGTGAGGAGCTAGATTTGCTGTTTGGATTGCAGTCCCTTGTAGAGAGTGACCGAGACTGGCATCCTGCCACTCATTTACATTTGACAATACCTATTTCTAATTGTGTCTTTCTAGCAAGTAGGTCTCTAAACTGTGAATGGCTTACCCCATATTGGCCTGAAAGCATTGTTCTGCCTGGTTACCAAGTGCTTTGGAAAATAACTGTTGGATTTAGCAAGTGATCCCATAACGAAAAGTCCCACCAATTACTAGATCGCTAATAGTATTTTACACCACATTGCCATCAGGAATACAGTAATTTAGCAGCAGAACAGTCTGTTTCCATTTAGTTGAAAGCAAGGTGAGGAAGATTACAATCTTATACGAATGAGCTCTGAAGAAAGGTGGGTAGTCTGTAATTTCAGATGCCTTTAGAGCCAGGTTATATCTACATTTGTATGTGGAAACATATTGATTAGTGGGGCATAGCTGACCGTGTAACCGCTTAAACGATATCAACAGTACACTAAAATTATTGCTAAATAGAGAAGTTTGCTACCTGTAAAGAATCTCTTACCTGACATTTGCCTTTAGAGTTGGAAAATGCAGGCTTCTGACTGTATTCTTACTTCTTGTCATTTAGCTCATTATTAGTAAGTATCTGACTAGTAGTAGGTACTTCATAGGTTAATGAGTTTAAGTTACTCCCTCTCATTGCTAGGTTGTGAAGTAATTTCCATAATAAAACAAACTAACAGTAAGTCACAGTCACAGCATATAATAAGGATATGATACAGAATTCTCCAGATCTTTGAGTTTTGCTACTAATGAATTAGGACTCTTAAGTCATATAACTTTAAAGAAAGCAATATTGGGTTTTCTTTTTGTTGTTGGGGTGGTGGTTTTTTTTTGGTAACATAGAAAAAAAAATTCTCCCTTATCACCTTGTTGTTGCTTGAATGCTTCATGAAAATAGTGGTGAAAAGTGCCTGATACGTTTTTATTCAGACTTCTAACAGATATAACAAGGGTTCCTCCTAGAAATTTACTGAAGAGGATAAATAATCACGGATTAAGATGAAAAAAGGCAGTAGAATGAGACTGAATTTAAAATACAGCATGATCGTTGCCTAAAATTATGCTCAATTTTCAAGATTGAATTTGAGAATGTAAATACTCAAAGGAACATGTCAGGCACAAATTATTTAAACAAGTAAAAACTACATGTTTCTCTGCCTAAAAGTATTTGCTGAGAATTGAACTTAATGTGTAAGCTTAAAAAAAAAAAAAAAATGGCAGCAAAGACAAACATAACTTTAATACAGAACAACATAATATATACAGTAGAAAGTACAGGCAAGAACTGACTATGTAGATTTACCATGGCGATCTCATCAGCATCCCTTTGATGGGAATATAGGTATATAACCATCAATTTCTCAGCACGCGGTAGTTGTACATTTCTCCCTTTGCTGTTGTTAGGTATGCAAAACACTTGTATTCCTGTAGCATTTTATTTCTTCAAAGAACACTACAGTTCCACATAAATCTTCCTTGTACTTCCTTTGGGCATAGTGGCAAGGGCATTATTTCCAGTTTAGCAGAGATATTAGGTGACTTGTCGATGTAAACACAGTTATATATGGAAGCAGAACTAGGTTTAGGACTTAAATTTCCACTTTCACCTCTTTAACCTGTAGTATATTTACTTTGAATTCTTAGTCCTTAATAAAGTAATATTAAATGAAATCTCAAATGCTTGCAGATGATGCTTCTACATCTAGTACCCTTAAAATCAACTTTAGCTCTCAGTTAAATAAACTCTCTCACTGATTAAGAATAGTTTAGGGAGTCAGAAAGCTGTATGAGATGTCTGTTGAGCACCGTCTGCATATACAATTTGTCTGCTTCAGCACAGTCCAGTCTGTCACAATCTGTGTGGGTTTAGAGTTTGACATGTGTTTGCAACTGGATTTAATAGGCATATACCTAATCAGAGATGATGGTCTTTCAGATTGGATGTATGCAGCCTCTATTTATAAAAATGTAGTTATCACTGAGTGGTGTCCTTACATATATTGCAAAACATAAAGACCCTGAGCAAGCTTTAGCTAGGCAAAGTTAAACATCAGAACAAATCGGGGCTAGTCAGAGCTCAGCTGTGGAATTTGTCTTTTAAATTCCTGTTTTCTTCCTGTAAAAGCAAATGTTTGGGTTTTATGAGATATGCTGGGTTAGCTGCAGGTTTTATGTATGGGCAATGGTCCCTGGGAACAGATTTTATAAGCCATACAGTTGCTTGCCATTAAATTTGATTTACAATTCAAATCACTTTTTGAGGCTGAGTTGCTTTCTGCAAGCTGAGTGTTAAAGTATGCCTCTGGAAAGCAGGGGTGGCTGTGCTCTGACCTCCTCTGGTCCAGAACTAATGAGTATGTGTAAATAAGATAAGAAACAGTATGAATACATTCAGATTTTTCTTTCCCCGAAAGGCATATCTTCTTACATAGTTCATACTGCTCAGCAGAGTGGAGTTATTTGTGTCAAAAGGGACTAATAGTAATTAAGATGAGAGAACAGTGCTAATGTTATTTGAGGTGATTTTTGTTTGTTTGGAGTGCATACAACAAGAAAGTGCAAAAAAATCAGTGTCTGTAATAGCATCTACAAAATGCTGACAGATTATTAGATCGCTATGATTCCCTTTTACTTTTGGGTTTCTAGCAAAGACAAGAATTTCTATGCCACTATTCCTTTAAAATAAATGTTACTACCAGTTCTGAAAATGAAACAAATTCATACCTATACAGAAGCAGAGATTAACTCATGTTTAATACTTGTAAACCAAGATTGAGTTATCTGGCTTTTAAAGATATGCAAGATTTTTTCAGATTTTTCATTCTTGTTCTTCGATAGCATAAAGAAGAGTAGCTATCAGTTTTGAGGGGAAAAATAAAAATCTGTTTACTATTGGGGGGGTTGGGTTTTTGTTAACTTCTGTAGGTTTTTTTTTAATGACAAAAAATACATGTGATTATTAAGCATGAAAATGAAAGCAAAATTTTATTTAGTTTCATATTGATTTCCAGACACTAGAAAACTGGAAAAAATTTCAAAGAAATAAACTTTCAAGGGCAAACTTACCAACCAAGGTATGCAATAAGAACACCCCTCCCAGCACGGTAGCAGCATTTTGGATGATCAGAGCAGCGTAAGAGTGTTCTGATAAACCAAACACTTCATTTGCAATTTTTTTGTTTAAAAGGCTGAACTAGAGGGGACAGCATTATATCTAACTTGAAGAAGAACTGGGGCTTGATTTTTAAATATCTTTGTGTTTTGAAGACTCTTGAGACACTCGACACCCATATTCTCTGTGCATAGTTATTATTATCTATTGCTCGTTTTAAAGTACTTTTGTCACATATGGTATTCAGTTACTTTTGAGTAGATCTGTATTTATAGAAAGTTCCCAGTGCCTACAAAATTCTTCCTGGAAGTTATCACTATTTTTCCTTTAGCATTCTTCTTTTCTGTAAATAGCCCTCACTCCTTAAATGATTCTTCTCTACGTGGAATATTTATGCTGCTTGGTATAAATTCTCCCAGGGGCTTTTTGTTCTATCAAGCTGCTGCAATAGAGAAGTGGGGGACCTTCCAGTGCATTTGAACTGCAAACTCAGCGCTGCTTAGCTCCTTTTCTTAGACTGCTAACAACAATGCTAATGAATGAATCCCTCAAATCATATACCATTGGCACTATGTGCAGAGTCTCTCAGCTCTGAACTGTTACATTGTCTTCTGAGGGCTGGAATTCAGTGGTTTGGGGTTTTTTGTTTTTGTTTTGTTTTGTTGGTTTTTTGGGGTTTTTTTTTTTTTTTGATGAAATAAGGCTTTTCTGCAGGCAAGTCTCAATTAAATTTCCAAAAAGAAAAAAGAAAAAGATACAAATGCTTTGATAAGATTCAGTTGTGGTGGAACTCAGCAATTACTTCTCTTGGTAGAACTGAAAGTTCAAGGTGTTACTTTCCACAGATAACCTACAAAATGTTATGTTTCTGCTTCCATGCATCACCATGGCACCACCCATTTATTTTGTTAACATGAGCTCCATTATTTTTTGAAAATCAAACTCAATGACAGGTGCAGTAACCTGTAAGTAGTAACTTGTCATTAATTTTAAAGATTTGTTACAGGAATTCAAACTGTCTTTAGGAATATAAACAGCAAAGGAGTCAAGGGCAGAATGTAACTTTCATTTGTAATCTGAATTTTCTAAGGACATTTAATTTTCTTTAAGATATACGTATTCTTTTATTTCATTCTTTAAGAGGAAAGTATTTGTCCTCTATTATATATGTCTACAATGGGCAGCATGCTCAAAAATGTCTTTTCTATTGCTTGCTCGCCTTCCAAGCTCTTTCTAGCCCAAACCCAGTGTCATACATTGCAGCACTCACCCAAAATTTTCTATAGTAACATGTTTGATATAAAGCTCTGTTTTTTACCTTACCAGTCATAATTTAACACTGCCAGTGAAAAAAGAGAAAGAGGTTGTTTAGTTTCAGGACGGTACCACAAAAATGGGTAGATGCCTTTCCCTTGTGTGGCAGATGATCAGGTCTCAAGACAGTGAGTAAGGGCTGCTGGCATTGCTATGCCCTGACCACATCAGCCATTTACAAAAAAGACACATGTACAGATACATAATGCACAGACACATAACACACAGAATTGCAGCAGAGAGAAAGAGAGACGAAATGTAGACCCAGGAAATGTAGCTAATGAGAACAGACCTTTTAAAATATGGAAGTAGAGCATCATCTGAAAGATCTTGGCACAGAGAAGGACAAGAACAGGGTGTTGTAAAAATAAGACCAGCGTGTGGCCTCAGATCCTATGATTTGTGGCTATTAAGATAAAAGTTGACAGCTGTGCTCAAATTTTACCTCTCAAAAACTCTCTCTGCTTAATGTTTGACCAAGCATATGCTAGGTTTACTAAAACACCTATTTATGTTTTATTAGGTAGTTTTATAACTTTCAATAAGGAACTTTTACAGTATTTATAAAGAACTTCTCTGTTAAGAAGGAATTTAATGATGGAAAGAAACAGTCCACTGATGCACTACTGTGAAGGAATTCTAAAACTAGGCCACTTTTCACTCCTCCTTATGACTGTTAACAAGCCCAAATTGACTAAAGTTGACTGCACAATCACGGGATACATAAGGAGTAAAAATACACCAAATAGGAAACATATGGCTTCCTGAAAATACATAGAGGATTTTTTTTTTAAAGTGTTTCCAATGTATCCAGAGAAGCCACTCTTCTGCTTCAATACAACACAAATAAGTTATTTAAAGAGCAGTTTTGTATCCCATATAGTAAAACAGCATCTTTGCAATCACTGCAGTTTAATATGTAAATGTAAAAATCTAAGTACTTTGACAGTGATTAAGAAATATTACTATGTTTTATAAAAAGCTGTTTCTTCTTCAATGCGTTAAAATATAGCAATTGTTGCTACAAATATTTTTAAGGGTGGGCTTTGGTAGCTGTCTTTAGGGATGCTGGGTTACGTGAGCAGAACCTGTCCACAGCCCTGAGTAAGGTGTCTAAATCTAGGAGGAGGGCATTTAAAATATACTTTTGCATTTCATTATCAGCTTTAGGTGCAATATGAAATGTTCTGATGTGGATCCTATTTGCATCAACTGTGTGTGATGCCTGATATTCCCCAAGAATTATGCACGTTCTGTGGGCTGTAATGGTAGCCATGTAAAATGCAGAACTTGTAAATTTAGCTGTAAAGTTATATTTTGTGCATGAAAGGATAAGGCCTCAGTTTACCAGTGGAGGGGCAAGCTGGTGTGAGGAAAGGAGGTACACTATCCTAGTGCTATTGCCAGAAAAATGAGGGTTAGATACTGTAAATTGTAATGCTTTTTCCTACAGACACCTTTCACAAGCCACAGAGAAGAGCTTCCTCAGTTACTGCAAAAGTATTCAGTGGAGCATAAATGCAGCACATCTTGAAGAATGATGCTGTCACTGTTGTTTAAATCTCCAGTAACTCACATGAGTTCATGATCCTTGTAACCGAGTCCTCGTGCCCTGTACTGCCCACCAGAGCTGCAGGCAGCAACTTTTGGTTCAAAAATCAGAAAAGAAATGGGGATGCAAAGACTTCAGCTAACCTTGGCAGTTCACTACCGCCCTAATATACATATCTTCAGAAAGTAAATACAAATAACGACTGTGAAAGGAGGAGCAAACAACTGTTTCTGGCATTCCAAAGAAAAAATGTAGATTGAGTCTACAGCAATTTTTTTTGCCCATTTCGCTGTGGTTTGCATGGGGAGAAATAGAGCAGTAGGCTTTCTTTCACATGCCTTTACTACAGTGTACAATGGTGATTTTGGAAGAGAAAAATAATTCTTCAAGCTTACAAAATGATATAGAAGTACCAAAATACACTTGGTTTGAGCTTATTAAGGGAGCACTTTGTAACAGGCAAACTGTAGTACTTTGTTTCTAGAACTGATTTTTTTTTTTAAGCATTTAATAGGACAGTTTCCATGGCAACTTGAACCGAACAGATTGTTCATTGACTTCAGTACATTGCTATTAAACATCTTTTCTCTGTAGTTAGGCCTGCCTCTCCAGCTTTTTCATCTCTTTGGATGCTTATGCATTATCCCTTTTTGCAGATATCCTTAAACTAGATTGGACTCCACCTTTCTGTGCTCTTTAACAAAAACAAATGTTGACGGAAGAGTTTCACAATCATTCTCTGAGTTTCCTAGAGTCCATTTTCTTTTCTATTGCGTACTCCTGTTTTAATAGGCTTCCCTGTAGAACCAGAATCTGTAATTCAAATTGATACTGTTGCCTATCGGTGAAAGAGAAATGGACACCACAGAAATGTGCAGCATTAAAAGCCCAAATAGCTTCTGGATACTCTTGCTCATTTCACTAAGACCTGTAATGATTAACGCTGCACAGCATATACGAATAAAACTGCTGTTATACCAGAAGTTCCTTATGTTCTCCAGTAAAGAGAAAGCACATGATTAATATAGTGCATTCTAGATCTGGCCCCTTAAGTAATTTAATCAATGTTTATCTAATTTTGAAAGGTAGCCTTGGAAGTCCCAATGAAAATTTCTCCTGCTAATGGAGATGTGCAGCTTGTTCTTTGTCGTATTGTAACGTCAACCCCTGGAGCACTGTGTCTGGAGGGTTAAATAAATGACTTGGATTGAATCTTCGATGTAGAGAAAATGGAGTCAAAACACAGTGACAACTGATCCGAAACACAGTAAATGGAGGAAAATGGTCTTTGGTTTAATCCACAGAGCTTTAGTTAAATGAGGCTTTCAATTTGCCGTTGCCCATCAATTTTAGGAATATTTGTGTTCTGCTTCTGCGTTGAAAAAACTTTCAGGGCCTTTTCATTATCACTCTTGAATATTTAAGTTTCACACTATGATAATCAGTCAGGCTGGAAATGTTGTTATAGTCTTGGTAGCAATGGAGTCTGTTTTTCATCAGTTCACTTAAAGCTTTCCTCCTGCTCCCCTAAAGCCTAGATTTGTATGTGCTCTGGGTGGGAAATGACAGCGAGCTGTAAGAAGAATTGTCACTACATGGCAACAACTTTTAATCAAGAGCTTGTTTCCTCTCGTTAGAATGAGAGTAAGTCTCTTTGAGGGCTTTTTTGCTCCACTTCATTTTGCTTTTGCTTCTTGCTTTTCAAGTGAGCTGTCACATTTCCTAATTATAAAACATTCTGCACTTGCAGCAAAGATTGGGTTATGCAATTTTCTTAATTCAATAGATTGCTTGTCACTGCTGAACAGAAAACCTTTTATTATCTTTCAGTCTTTTTTACATCTACTTTTCCTAGGTCTTTGACACACTTGGGGAAAAAAAAAAAGGTAATCTTTCCTTTGCATGTGCCATTGCATTTACCTAACTGCATAAGTAAATGCAGTCTGACACTGGAAGAACATGGAAATGTCTCAGTTATGAACTGGTAACTTCCTTTGAGGAACAAAAATGCGTTTCCATGTTTTGTAGATGTGAAATATATCCCCTCCTTCCCCCCCCCCCCCCCAATATTAGAAGAGGCTGAGTATATTTTTAAGGTTTTTACTTGAAGTGTACCTGATTTTCATGTTTCCCAAATTTTAAAGTTATCAATTCTACAAGCACTTGTTCAGGAGTGTATTCACTCTACAGTCGTCTGACTGTATGTTTTAACTTTTTCTCTAATTAGTCTAAATATTCCTCAGACTAGCTAAGGTTGTCTTGAAAGCCTTGTTTTCACAAGAAAATAATTGGATGCTCTTTTCTTCTGGAACTCTTTGATAGGATTCACTGCTGCCAATTTTTCAATACTCCCTTTTGGCCTGAATGCACTTGAAATAAGCCAAATGGTAGGTTTCTAATTAAAAATCCAATTCTTAAAGATAAAACTTGTCTGATCTCTGGAAACAAGTGGCTTTATATTGACAGCCTCTCTGGCAAAGTTGAGAAATTGAATGGCAAGTATAAATGAACACAGTGAGCAGTGAAAACCTGTATCACACTTGAGAGCATTCCAGCAGCAAAAGGCAATCCTTATTAAATCAGACGCTAGTCACGACAGCAAGTTCTGCAAAATGAGAATATTCTATAAAGGGCAGGTCTTCCCTCATTAGAAGCTATGCTGTTGCACCCAAACAGAGTGGCCCAAAACATATTCCTGATGTCTTAATATGGGTGAAAATATCTGAAACTTATCAGTTTACTGTGCTTTTATGTTTTTCAATCAAGTCATGAGTAGTATAATCATTACTCCAGAAAAGGCTGTAGAGACTGCTACCATGTGAAACTTTGGCTGGTTCTTCCACAAGGCATTCTCAATGAAAGGTACTGTTCTGCTTTTATTTTTCTTTTTTTGAAGAATATATTTTGGGCAGTCATTCTAAAAACCTAGATTATTCCTTCTGTAATACAGAATCTGACAGCTACAGATCTGAGAAACAGAAAAATAGTTATTAGTGATTTGGAGGAAAAAATTGTTTTTTGTTTTTGTTTTTTTTTTTTAAAAAAAAGTGGGTATTTCCCTCCTGCCTTTCAGTAGGGACTTAGTGATTACAAGTGTTCTAGTTTTTGAAGCATTCATGCATAGCCAGTAGAAAACAATCAGCTTGCTTTTAATTTAGTAAAATTAATTTAATTGAATATTCATTTATAAAACGTAAAATACAAAGCTCAAGCTTTTTCTGAGTTATTTTTAATTCAGTTTCCCCTGCGTACTCCTCCAGAAAAGCCAGATCTTAGCCTGTGTTAGTGTTGCTTTGCACTGTTTCAACAACAGGTACCAAGTGTTTTTCGAAGCACTTTGCTATGTTTTGGAGCACTCCTAGATGAGCTGATGACTACATCGGTAGTTGGAACCACACCACTCATTCTCCTTGTTCCTGCCTGCCAGTAAGAGAGGTTATTCTGGAAGAAGTAGCGTACATCTGAAGAACTCGGATACTTCTTTGTTGGCTTAGTTTACACTGGAAATTTTCCTGGGTGATTCCAAGAATGAGAAAATGGAAATGTATCTGTGTATGTCCACTTCAGCTGTGCCAAGAGATACTACTCATCCCCAGCTGTGACTTTGTCTTCAGTACATGTTGTGTACTGCTCTAACTCCCAACTCCTCTTGTTCAGTGACTACCAAGATGTTCTGCTAAAATTCAGCCATTTTTAGCAGCTCAGCTGTGTAAGGTTGCTTAGAAACCAGCCTTCTTATCCCCCACATTCTCATGACAGATTTCCTATGCAATAACATCACTGCATGACACATTTGTATCCGGACACGCGTTCCTTTTCCACTTGAGATTCTCTTGAGTTGTTGGTGCTTCATGCAATTCGTAAACAGCATGTGGTAAATCACTGGAGTATTAAATCACTGCCACAGTCAACATGAGCTCAAGTTTCAAATGCGAGCAGTTCCTCACTCCTGAATTTAGTTATTGATCTTTTCTTCCTGAGAGTGATTTCTAATTTTGTTTTTCAGACTGGGTAGCTAGATGGTATTATGACTTTATGGTAATCTCCACTCCCTTCTTTGCTTCTTTATATAATACTTGCTTGCACCATTTCAAAATTTAGATGGTAAGGGCTTTTGGTTGCAATTGCTTTCTCCTTTGTATTTTCTTTATATTTGTACAAGGCATCTCATATGTACTGGGTATAAAAATATTTGTTAGTAATAGAAATATTTGTATTTTTTAAAATGTCACTAATAAGTATCATAGATATCAACTTGCAGTTGAAGACAGTCATTGTCAGCCACTTCATATTTATATATCTCTCTTTGACTGAAGGGGTTTTAGCACTGTTTTTACTTCATTTCTCCTTTGTTTGATAACAGTATTGCACTCTTGCCAGAATGGCAACATGTTGGTCTGGCAAAATAATGAGAAAAGCTAATGGCCACATCTGGCAGAAAGAATATTTGCTATTGACAAAGAAAATAAGGTCCCATCATAGTCGTCTTGTTTAGTCTCATGTAAGAACGACATGCAACTTCGATCAAAACTACAGTCAGTGCTTTTATGGACTGTGCAATGTATCACCAGTGAACCATATAGTTTGAAATTATAAATTAGTATAATTTTCATATATTTCTTTCTGTTAATTTTATTTTGTAACTATAAAACTTGTGCATATTATTTGAACAGCATTTCAAACGTTATGAACCAAGAGTATAATTTCTTTAGTGTTCATACTCATACAAAAGTATGTATTTAGAATGTCATTAAAATGCAAAATTTAACATCAACATAATCCAAATATGATTTAAATATACATTCTACTTTATAGGGCAAAAAGGCCTAAACCCTGCAATAACGAAGTAGTACAGTCAAGACAAAGATGATGAGAAACTTAAGAGAGTTTCCTGGGATAAAGAATGTTTTAAGAAGGATTTATGAAAGAATGGGATTTAAAATGGGATTTGAAGACAAAGGCGAGCTGTCTGCTTGAAAAAAGCCAAACTGAAATAACTGAGCCAAAAGGAAGAGTAAAAGGATCACAAATTAACATAAGTGAATGGGGCTAGAACATATAACATGTTGCAGGTGAGGATAAAGTGTTGCATTGAATACTGTGAAAGAAAACCAATGAATGAACTGATGATACTGAATGAAAATTCAGTTTTGTTTGTCCTGATTTTGTCACTAGCTTTAAAATTTCACAAGAAAAGATATCTTTTGTGATAATGAGGAAAGAGATGAGAACATTTGCAACTGCATTTAGTTGAATGATAACAGAAACACAAAATAACGTTCTTTGCCAAGCTCCTCATGAACCTAGAGAAGTGTTTGTGGTATTTGTGAAGAAAATGCAAGAAGAGTCATGCAAAAGTGAAAGGCAGAAAGCAAAACATACAAAACCCCTTAAGTTTTGGGTGTGATAGGCAGATGTCTTTAAAAATATTTTTTTTTAAACTGTAAGTCATTCTTTTAATGCTTATCCACAGCACAGTAACAAGAATGATAATGCTTATTCTTAGCATAGTATCCAAGCCACAGGAACCTCCCGTGTTTCAGTTTGTGCCCACTGCCTCTTGTCCTGTCACTGGGCACCACTGAAAGGAGCCTGGCTCCGTCTTTTTTGCACCCTCCCTTCAGATTTCTGTACGCGTTGATGAGATCCCTCCTGAGCCTTCTCTTTTCCAGGCTGAACACTTCCAGCTCTCTCAGCCTTTCCTCATAGGAGAGATGGCCCAATCCTTTAATCATCTTAGTGGCCCTTCATATGGAGCCCTTAAGGAGCTCCATATGTTGTACCGGTGAGCCCAGAACTGGACTCCAGATGTGGCCTTACCAGTGCTAAGGTGAAGATTAGAGGGGAAAGATGTATACAATCTTTTTTCCCCTCTCTAGCCTTCTTTCTTCCTATGTACAAGGAAAACGCTATCAAAATTTAGTTTTTAGATACGGATAGAATGGGATCATTAGAAAGGCTGGTTTCAACACACTGTAAGCATTTGTTGTTGTTTTATTCTTAAAAACATTTTTCTTTTTCAAGGGGAGAATGTTTGATTTGGTTTTAGTTACTTTTTGGTTTCACACTTCTGTACTTTCATGCCTCTCTTTTGAAAAATGTTTTACTCCCTCTTAAATATACGGTAGACTTACAGTGCATTCCAACAATTCTATTTGCCATGTTTGCCAACATTTTTAAAATTTGTGGGGGGAAACTGAGCAATGTATAGTAATGGAAGATATGGCCTCTTAATACCACAATAATATTCACTCTTTTCTCATAACCAGAGAGCAACCTCTGTGTATCACAAATTTACTTATATTGCACTTTAAAAGCCCTTTGGCTTAGGTACCCTTAAAGTTCCACTACCTTGTTCAGACAAATTGTCCAGCACAGTATGTACATACACTAGAAAACTGTCTAGAAAGAGGTCACATAAAATTACCTGGTCTTCAAAGTCAAATTCTGTATAAACAGTATCTCCAGAATCCATAATCAGACTGCAATGAAGTTCATTTGGCCCTAAAACAGGAAAGAAAATAAGACTTCAGAAATGGATTGGAAATTTTCACTTTATGTGATGGAACACTATAATATTTCCAATTGTCTGTATGTATGCAAAAACTGTGATCCAAGGAACCATTCAGATGTGCTAGAGCACCCGGGTGAATGGTATTCCATTAACAAAGCCTTCAACGGATCCATAAAAGGTACCACAAATCTTAATAAGGAACAGTTATACTAAATGGTAAATTGTTTCAGCTAGATTGCAAATTTATTGGGCAGGGTGTTCTGTGTGCCATGACTTGCCATTGTAAAATTGCCATGGGGATCTTGGCTCAGGGGAGAATACAAACCATGTTTAGGAAAGAGAAAGGAAATACTGACTAATTGGTGATTAGCAGAAAAGGACCCTGGAGTGATGTTGATGGGGGACCAAAGCAGCATGCTTCCAGCAGCAACAGTCCCCATTCCTATCCTACCGCTTTCCAAGGTGACAGTGTGGCTCTGCCCCTTCTCCCCGTCATCTTCCTGTGGCAGGACCAGCAAGTTGTGCAGCCTCCTGCACTTGGGATGACAAAATTCTGTTGCTGAGGAGCCTTGACCTGGCTGAGCTTTACAATTTGCTTCAGCTGAACTGTTGAAGGTGCAGGATAACAGAAATTGGGCTTGGTATTTCAAGAAGTCATGTTGGGGGGTAGTCATTGCCAAACCGGAATGGGATGATAAACCACTAATCATCTTTTTATATAAACATAGGAAGGGTGTAGCATGGACATCATATTGATATTCTGGCATTATCACCCCATTCAGATCATCTTACTCCTAGGCCCTCCAGATGGTGCAGTCCTAAACCAAATCCTGCACATATTCAACACACATTAAAATGTCAATAGGCATGTGACTACAGGAGTATTTTTCACAGCATTATTAAAATGAGAATAACCAAAATACTGTAATGACACACAGAGATCTAAACATTATAACCAGCCAGTAGCCACAGGTGAGTACAATCACTATCTTCATGTGGGGAGCAACAGGTAACACCAAGGGAAATATAAGATGTGCTTTGTTTTGTGCCCTCATGTCCCCAGTCAGACAAGATCACTGATGAGGAAGAGAAAACAACTCCCTCCCTCCTGGGTTACAGGTGTCTCTACCTGGGTTACAGGTGTCTCAACCAGTTCCTGCAAGCACTGGCATTGAGGATACATAGTTTTAAGACTAATGCTGACCTGGAGTTGTTTTCTCACCATTAAAGATGTTTGTATGGGTGGCTCTCTATAACAAGCACTATCAATAACAGATTTTGCAGTTCAATTCGTGCCAGATGCATTTACGTATTATCTGCTTTTGTTTGCTTTTAAACTTCATATAGTAATAATCTATGTAGGTGGTGAACTAAACATCACTAAGAGAGAGAACAAAGGAGAGGAACTGGATGTCATGATGAATAAAACCGTAACTGCTTGGTAGAGATGATGATTCCAGGGCGTCTTAATTTGCAATCCATATTACAATTGCTGCCAAATTAATCTTTGACGCAACTCTTTGGACTATGTAAGAGAGACCAGGGAAAGACTTGGGTCTACCATCTGCTGGTGTTTTGGGGTTTTGGGTTTTTTTTTTCCCCCTAATGTTCACGTATACTTTATCAGATTGCTATAAAAAAAATAATAGAAAGGGATTATAGAATGTCACATGTATATATGCAGCATGTTTCTGGCATATACACTTCCTGCTCTTTTGACAGTACCTGTCTGTTAAAAGGTATATACAACCAAATAGATTTAAAACTGCTGCATCTTAATTTTTTCATTTATTTTACACAGCTGACATCTCACTCTTAACATTGTGTTATTGTTGATAATATAATTTAACTAAGCCTCAGTCATCACCAGCACTGGCCTATCTTGACACATCAATCACTTTTAAAGGCCCTTGTGTGCAAGTATTTGATTAACTGTCACTTAACTACCAAGAGCAGTATGTATCCTTAGCTAGAAATGCTAATATGAAATACGGTGCCGCAAACTTTAATGTAAAGGTCAGGCTGAAAATGAATACTCATGCATAATGTATCTTAAGTGATAAAAGCCATAATGGCTATACAATTTTAATATAGTCAAGCATCTTAAGGCCTTTTTTCTTTTTTTTTTAACTAGGACACCAATTTCCTTGGGGAAGCATAGCTCCTTTCTAGGGTATATTCAAGGAAGGTCAGGAAAATTGAAGATATGTGTCTTTTCTTTCTGGGTTCAATGAAAACTAATAAAACCCATAACCATCTATCACTGAACAGTATACAGACTTCTCTACCCTTCTCAAATTGACTAAAGGCAAACCTACCAGAAATGAATTGAAGAAAATTACTATTCCCAGGACAAGATAAAGTAATGAGGGGACATATAACAGTACTTGTGTTATCCCTGGTGCAGTATGAATAAGCATGAGTGTAGTTTGCTATCCCCCAGCTCAGTTTGTTGTTGGAGGGAGCATATTTTGCTGAGTTTGGACTACATCTTGCTAAAACAGGGCTTCCAGGGGAGGACAACAGGCTCACTAACTAATCGCTAGTATGCATGGCAGCAGCAGCACACCAGATAGCCACTTTGCAAGGTACTGGGAGTCAGTAATCCTGGTGGTAGGCAAAGCTACTGACGAGGCCAAAGCCAAGGGGAGTGTGTTAGAAAGAGTGAATAATTCAAAACTCAGCTCAGGTTTTCTAAGCCCAAATTTCAATCAGCAACATTTTACGTAAAACTTGTGGCAATGTTCAGCTATCAAAGGAGACATACAAAATGTTGGCCTAAGGAAAAGAGAGGGATTGGTTAAAGCTTTTGGAAGCAAACATGCCCTGCTGCTTTCAATGAGTCTGCAGGCTGCACATCTCGTGCTCTGACAACAAAACAGCTGATCATAAGTAAGTTTCATTGCCTTTTCTGAGTTGCATTGTTTTTCCTTTGATAAGTTGGTACATTGAGAACTAGGCTATAAAAAAAATTAACACTTGTTTACCATTAAGAGGAAAGTCTTACAGACTGAATTGTCCTAATTCCTTTTGAAGGGATGCCCCATTCCACCAGATAATCTCAGCTCTTGGTTAACTTAGAGCCTTCGTGTGCTTGTATGAACCTATTGAAAACGATTTGAGTAACTGTATCAATTTCAAAAGGGGAAACTTAATAGTTGAAAAAAAAAATTAAGAAAAATGCATGAAAGCTCTACTGCCATGGAGAAATAGCTTGCAAGCACCTGATCTGAAAAAGATACTCTTACGACTTAAAAATATGCTTCCTCAATTTCAGTGCATGCATAAAGTTGAGGTAAGGGAAATGTGGTCATTTTCACGTGCCCTGTGTTTTCCTTAGAGAAAAAACAGAGGATTTTATTAGGTACAGTACTGAACAATTAAAAAATAAATCAGTTGGAAGTTTTTATTAAATCCCCATTAACTGAATAATCAGCTCTCCAGGCTGCTGAAAAAAAGAAACAGCACATCAGCTAGAATGCATTCCCTTTTTTTGCTAGGCTTGACACTGAAGGCATCATTCATAAAGATCTGTCTTGCTAGGAACCCAAGAGAATCCAGTGGCACAGCACTGAGGGACAAACTGAATTAATGGGTGGCTGCAGTTGTACAAAGGGTGTGCTGACAGGAGCTACCCCTGCCCGGTCTGAGAGTCAGGGAGAATGACTCCCCTGCCCCCGGAGGGGTGTGGGGCTGTGCTCAGTCGCTTCCTTCACCATGACACTGTACTTTTAAATTTTATGCTGTATTTTACGTATTGTTTGTTGCTCCTAAGCTGAATTGCACTGGATTGGTTATGGAAAGCTGAGAGAGTATGGCTGTTACCGGTAGGTGTGTGATTCCTACCACAGAAATGCACCCCAGAACCCAGGGGCATCATGGCCCTAAACGTCTCTGGTCCTATAAAACACTGGGTGTTCTGAGCCTGGGTGCATGTCACTTTCTCTGAAAGTCTGTTCATCCTTAAGTTTTCATGAATGCAAATGTCAAGCATTGCTTTTTCACAGTTCACTAAATTCATTTATACAATGAAACTAAATTGTACTGATCTGACTAAATTTATCTGCAGTTGATTTAACTTCCCATTACAAGGTAGCTATACCCCATCATTGTGAGTTAATTAAGTCTGCTCCTTCGACCATTTGCAGTTTGGCAAATCAGCTAATGTATTTCCAATCCTTGCTTAAATCCGTTATTTATTTCAAATCCTGGTAGCAATTCTATTCAATATGGTTCATTGGCTCAAATAGCCCATACTCATATTTTAACAACTACACTATTTGCACCGTTCAACACTGACTGTCATAAAAGTAATCCAAGACTATCCTGTGAAACATGTTGCGTCTCTTAATAGCATGTTTAAGTTCAATAAAACCAAAATGTCTTTTTATGTTATGGAACATGCTCTGAAGCACAGTCCAATAACTCAATACATGTTGCATATAAGCACTTGGGCAAGACAAATGCTTAAAAGATAAATTTCAAGTGGAATATAACAGAAATAATTTACTGAAGGACTGATTAGCATTAGAATGATTACACTTTAATTTTGCTCTCAGTAAGGTGCTTTTAATACAAATTTTATTGCAACCTTACACTGTTGAGTTTCATGACAGGATGTTGCTCTTAGCAACAATTCTAATATATCATAGAAGGCAACAATGAGAAAATTGTATTTTAATCTATAAAAATATTCAGTTGTTTTCTTTCAGCATATATTGTTACACAGTTGATTAAAACTGGATTTTACAGGTATGATATATGAATTACATTGATGTGGAGGCATGAAAATATTAGAAAGACTGTATTTACATTAGCCACCAGGAACCAAAATATATTGCAATATCACTAATAAGATCAAAAGACAAAAAGTGAGATCAAGGCAATGCTGGAATTGTGACCTCTAGAAATTAAATACCTAGTCTCATAGGATCTCTAGAAATCCTACTTCGAATCTCCTTACTGTTATTGGTGCTCCGGTTAGGCACCAATTAGATGATTGTGGCATGGCTTCTGATAAAGCTCATAGCTCTCCAATTATTTTGGTGAGGAATTTATTATGTAGATCAGACTTTCAAGGAACTGACTGGAACTCATCGAGAATCACAACCAATTTGTGCAATTTTGTCAATCTATTTGTCAGAGCTAGCACCTTTATGCCATTTCTTTCTTCTTCTTGCTATTCAGTACTTAGCTTATTTAATTAGGGAATCCACAGGTAATTGTCAATACACAGCTATACAGTGGGAATGCCATTTTAGGTTTGGAATCAATCTCTTGCCTCTAGGAATAAGGCTAAGCACAAAAGAGGTAAGTGTGCCACTTAATGGAGAAAGCTAGTAGTCTTTATTCTTGTGTGCATCTTATCTCGAAGCTGACCATTAGAAACCTGTTTTTTTAGCTAATGCACTTTATCATTCTCAACCTCCCCCAAGTCATTGTCCCCCCTACCCTCATCTTGATAATTCATCTTTATCTCATTTTGAACATTATCAAAAATAGCCTTACGGGTGGGTTTTGTAGGCTAGTTAGCTTGGACCCCCCTTTCAAATCTTCAAAATATGACCTAATCTTTCTGTCTGAAGCACTGCTCTTTGCAAATGTCTTGCTAGTAGAAAAAAGTAATCCCCTCTTTGTCAAAAAGAGGTAATAGATGTATTCCTACTACTAGATTTCATTGTGCTTCATCAATTCCTCCTTCCTTGGCAGCCCCCAGGTGACTGGTCACGATTACGAGTAACTGAAGCTACCCTGTCTGCCTTTTATGGCAGATGTGTTTTCCCTTAAACAGAGGAGGGATCAGATACGTGATTTTCTCTACTATACGTATCTTTGTTGTAATAAAGGTAGTAAATTTTACAGGAAAATATTTCACTTAGAATTTTCTTTTTCTTTTTGTGTGCTGTTTCACAAGACATTTATGACATCATCTACCTATATAACCCTCATGGTCTACTTGGAAGGCAGTCGGGGATGCCATTTGTAAAAAGAAAAAGTTGTGAAGTTACCAAGGAACATTTTCTTGTTCCCCTCAAGCAAAATATTTCTGACAGATGTTATGGATTTTCAGTGCTTTGATTTTTAGCTTCAATTCTTTTGCAGTCCTTTGTCCCTCAAAGGCTTTTTCTTTTAAGACATTCAAGCCTCAGTAAGCACAAATAATAAATATATAAATAAATAAAACCCCCAAAAGCCTGACTTATATTCACACGCAGTTTCAGAATTCGTACCAATTATTAGGGAGGAAGTATGATCATTAATCTCATAGGACTGGTTTTCTGGTGAACACTGAGGTATCATCTCACTGAAACAGATAGCTGACAACTGGAATCGATCAACTTATAAAGTTTTTGTATTAATGATATAGTTGTTTAGTGGACTATCCATAGTATTTTAAGGAGAGCTTGTAGATAAACAAGATGCTAGGTGGGTTGTATGAAGTTTCCAAATGTAAAGAGATTTTTTTGCCCTTGGTTGTGCAAATGTTTGAGGTCGGTCAAGACTTTGCTACAGTACATACATCCATACTTAAGGAATATGAAAAAGGCATCCCTCCAATGTCAAATGCAGTATAAAAAATGTGGTTCTTTAAATCTTGCATTAACTCACCTGCTGCAGCCTCTTTGTTTGCAAATAGTTTATTGTCAACTGCTGAACTTATGTCAAAGAACACTTCTTCTTCATCTCTGTCTGCATCAAACTATTAAAAAAAAAAAAAAAGGTTCGCAATCAGGCACTGCATACTACTTGGCTGATCAATGTGTAATATGACTTCTCACCTCAAGCCTTCTTGGTAAGAACCTTTCTATTTTTCTGTGTGCTGTCCATTGCTTTAGGTATGAATCATTTTGACTGAAAACTAAACTAATTTTCTAAACCATTTAACCTATTTTTAATAGTTTGTCAGGAACAGAAGCTACAGTAAAATTTACTTGCTCTCAGAGAATGAAGTTTCAAAGCAGAAAGTAAAACTAGTAATGCATATTACTTTTTCAACCATTGAATGGTTGAAAAAAATGACAGTGTAGAGACCAGAAATGTGATTACTTTATTGTCACTTCTTTTCAGAGATTAGCATAAATAACTATTTAATTTTCAAGTGAAAAATTTTCAGCAACTTCTGAACTGTCTGAAACCAATTTTTGTGATATGTATGTGTGTACAATTTCTTCAAGTAGTTGAGCAAAATTCTTAGGAAAAAATAAAGTATTTTGAAAGTCCCCTATTATATAGAAAAGAAAGCTTTCCTTGCTCTCGCACTAGCAGAAAGTGTATTGGCTCAGTGATAAACTAATAAAATCAGGACAGCAAGGCTCCTTTAAAATGGCAAATAATTAATTTCCTACCTTTTAAAACTTTTTTCATTTATTCTGTCTTTTGCCTGAATTCGGATACTGATTCTCCCAAGTTTTTTTTTCAGCTCTGTCTGATAGGTTCTTTTTCTGGCCAGGTGACAGTGGGTTTGTGTTTTTTCTTATCATATTTATCAAGATTAATTCATTTGGATCATCACTTATTGAGGCTTTCTTTGGAAAAAAATTGGACATTTTCTTACTGTTGCTCTGGATTTTTTCTTATTTTTTGAATTGAGGCCAGGTACATTACTATGGAAAAAGGGAATACTGTAACCTCAAGTTACAGGAGCAAGCAAATAATGGTTGCATCAGATGGCTGTCATTCAGTGCATGCCCCCCTGTAGAAGAGTCACTATTTTCAATCATTCCGTATCTTCCGTGTAGTATGTTTTAAGATGCAGAATGAACCCCAGGGCGAAAAGCATTACATTAGCGATTGCAAGCTCATGAACTTCAGTGGGCTCTTTCTTCCAAGTCCAAGACTGTTGAGCACCTTTTCAGATGTCTTGCCAATATCTGCCTGTCTCATGGTAAAAGTAATAGTCAGGGAAAAGCCTTGGAGAGAGAAGTTCAAACCCTACAAGGAACTTTGCTGCAGAAGCTAACATTTATAAAGATGAAGTTGTTTTCCAAATATCTGTCTCGGAATATAGCGTGATACTTAATGAGTTAATTTCAGAGAGATACTGAATTGCTTGTCTAATACCCACCATTGCAAAATCAGTATCACTCTTTTCATTATGCCTTATGATGAATTATGTATTATCTATATTACTTAAGCTGGTCTGTCACTGGTAATGAAATTTGCTTTCTTAATGGCATTTTCCATCAGCACCTCAAGGTAAACTCAGAGGCACATATCAGCCCAAGAATAACTATTTAGAGTGGCAGATGTCAGAAGTAGTTCAAAAATAGGGAAGGAACATCAAAGAGACAAAGAATGATTCTGCAAAGTGTGTCTGTGTGAACAAAAGAAAATGGAAGCTTGTGGGAGGCCAGAGTATACTAGAGAGAGGCAACCATTGCCAACAAGCTTAACTCTCAACACCTGTCCGAGTGCTCAAATCTTAATTGGTATTAGTCCTGATTTAAATCTTTAAGGTCTTAATATTTAGCTTTATGCTTAGCTCAGCCCTAGAGTTCATTTCATGATAGATGAGCCCACTATAATTATCAATACATGGAGTTTTCTCACTGGTTCTTGAAATGGAGTTTCTGGCTCTGACCCTGAGGACCACTCAGAAGTTCATCCTGTGATACAGCACAGTTGTCCATCTGTCTGGGCAGACATTTATCTATTCTTGAGGAGTTCTTCTGCCATTCAGTGTTAATCAAAATGCAAAGCATTATTTTTTTATTTATAAAGCAGAAATATGTTTGTGTTTACCTATTAGAAGGATTACATCTTAACTTGTGTCAAAACTGAGGCTTGTGGAAGAACAGGTCTTAAATGAAGCTATTGGGCTACTGTTGGGCAATTTATTATCCATGCACAAAGAGCAGCTTTGGAATTTTCTTGTGGATGAGAAAAGAGTATTGATCTCTGTGAATTCTTCTGCACTGGTCTGTCTCTGAGGAAGTGTGGGGATATGCTTTTCTTCTGTTGCTTCTCAGCAAAAAATGTACGTGTTTCATTAGATATGCTAGGGAAGACATATCATATAATATGATGTTTGTAGGTATGTGTACACATAAAACCCAGTAAATTGTAATCAGGTTGTGTCTGATCGTTACTGTGTCGGTCACACCACACTTGGAGAGATGACAGGCTTGCTTTCTTATTTGCAGCATTCCTCTGAATAATCCAGTTTACCATGAAAAAACACATGATCAATCTCAAAATGTTCTGAAGGTTCCAAGAATTTGAAACATCAACTTCCCCCATTCAAAGAACACCAGCTGTGCTTCAGTACTCTGAAAAATCTGGGCTTTGTAATAAAAGCCTATATTGTCACCCAAACAAAACCAACTATTTGAAGCTTGCACATAGACTTAGTTTTCCCCTCACAAAATGAGAATTGTAATACCTTGAGCCACAGGAAGGCAAGGTAGCTTTCACAGAGAAAGTGTTTTTGAAAGAAACTAAGTAACCATGTGAGTTCTGTACTTCATTGAATTGCTAAACATTTTAAAATGAAATCCTTTGAATATTATTGGAGGCTTGAATAAAACATAAAAGGTACTCAACCAACCCTAATCGCAAAGAACAAACACCAGTAAAACTCGTATTTTTAGCAGAACATGTCTACTACTGAAAACAAATCCCTACTTGCTTCAAAACACAGCTCTTTGCAACTAAATTATCTACTGGTATATTTATGGATGGCTCAGTTTAATTATAGTCAAGGCCTATGTTTTATAGAAATATAATTTTATTAAACATGCCACTGAAAGCATTTGCAATACACAAGACACATTAACTGTATTGTTATCTGAATTGATACAATCTTTACCAGTGATGCAGGAAGAAGCAAAGTATCTCTTCCCTGTGAGGTCAGTGGGGTTTGAGGCCTGAACTTGCTCTACAATGTTTCCCTCAATGAGCACTAACGGGGTTTTTGTACTTCGCTATCTCTGTTTTGTTGGGGCAGGAAAAGATGAGGGAGGACCTCAGAGGGCAAGCGAATCACATGTGTTTAAGAAACCAGCCTAAATCTCTGAGCAAAGAAAGGTTTCACAAACCTTTGTGAAGTACATTTGGGGGCTATGCTTGGTAAGAATCTAGTAAAGTCCTTCCCCTGCCCAACATACGTGTGGAAGCTGCGGGGCAGCAATCTCCACATCACTTCTCTGGGTGGTCCTGCTTCCAAAATTTATCTCCCTGTGATGAAGGAAAATACGAGAAGCTTCTTCTACCTTCTCTCTCCTCAGTCAGTTCAATAATGGTGTTTCTGTGGGAGGAAAAGGTAATACAGCATCATTTGGGAGGATGTGAATTTACCACACCCACACAGTGTAGTTACACCACATGCTGTTATGCTCCTACCTGGTTCAGGAGAACACACCCCCAAGGATTAAAGCAGGAACAAGAACAGATCTCTGAAGTCTCCAAGGTTTCCTTTTAGTTGAGTTTCAGATAGTTTTGCTTTGCTCTGTTATCATGATTTAGTAAAGAAAGGACTAGTAGAAGTCATGTACCTCCGCATATATTGTTTGGGTTTTTTTGGTTTTGTTTTTTTTTTTTAAATAAATGATGACTGCCATAATGATGAATTTTCTGGAAAGCTTATCCTAGTTTCACGTGAACATTGTTGTATTGGAGGATTTGATGCTGGCACAGTGTTATATATAAAAATGATGGAAAACATTTTCTAGATCTTCTATGTTGTAAATAATTGTTCTAGAGAAAGCAGGTTGTACTTGCTGCTCTCAGAGAGAAAATGATTAGTGTTTTTAAATAAGCACCCAATAAATCCTAGCCAACAGAAGGAGCTTTACAGAAAAATTGTCTGAGTTGTTCAACATTGCGAATCTCACTGGTCAATGATGATAAATGGAGGTTTGGTAATACCACGTATAGAATTAAAGAAAAAAGTGCACAGCTCTTTCCTCACATCTATCAGGGGGCAAGCATCAAGGAAACTGGAGTTAACTAGAATTTTGGGTGAGGGTGAAGTCATTCAGCCTGGCACTGCCCCCTGCGGACTGATTCACCCCCAATGACACTGTTGGTCTTGCAGGTGGTTTATTCAAAATGACAGACCCAAAATAGGAGCACAGGAAAACTGGAAAGAAATCTGGTTGCAGCAGACTCACAGGGAATTCTTGTTTGTGCACTTTGAAATAAAGTTAGAAATGGAGAAAGCATATAAAAAAAGCATTTGCAACAGTAGATGAAAATGTCCTCTATTTTAGAACATGATGGATGTAATGAAAAGAAAATAAGCCATGTCCAAATTAAAGTAACAACATTGGGCTAATTGCTCTATGGCAATATTCCCATCCACCTCAAAATCAATTCATAGATGTCTGAGTGTTTTCTCAGTCATCGAAACATATATTATGTCACTTGAAGAAATGCCCAAAATATTGTACATTTAAAGGCACAGGTGATCTGATTATCAGACCCACTTGCTGCAAGCAAGATGGTATTCATATGTGCTCTTTTGACCTCTTGGTCTTGCCCCAGTAGGAAGTTATTTGTCGTTGGTCTACAAGAGCAGGAGTGGGTACAGAGTGCCAAGCCTCTGACCATTGCAGTCAACGCTGGTCAGGAAAAAAACCCAAGAGAGTTGCTTTGAGTTGTTATCTTAAGTCACATCCTCAGATATAGACCTTTCTGTGGTGTTTGACTGATCTTTGGCTGTGGAAAATAGGCTGTCAGACCTCCAGTCATATAAATAGGATAGGGGATTTTTTCTTCTCAGACAAAGCAACTTCTGAAGGGAGATTTATAGTGAACAATTAAGTGAACAGGAGTTGGGTTGTGCTGCTTAGTCAAAGGGTCTAATTAGATGTATGAACAAGAATGCTGAATGTAAGCCAAGTGGTAACATAAAATGGTGGTGTTTGGCACAGGGGCGATAGCTCCTGGACACCCAGTGCAGTGCTAGTATCCACAGCTGATAAACTGGAGGGACTTCCAGATGGGCTATGAGAATAGTTACTGGACTACCATGTCTAATAAGGGAAGAATTAGGGCTGAGATCAGAGAAGGCTGAAAAATGAATGTTTCCTGTACCTTTCCATGGGAAAGAGAAATTTTAGAAGAAGTAGTTACATCCAGTAGTCAAAATTGTAAGATGCAAGGGTGAAGAGCAAGTGAGACAAATTCAGAATTGAAGCAAGCAGCAAAATTTATTCTGATGCCAGTTTCTTTACTGCTTAATTAATCATAATTGGCAATGGATTCCCCATGATTTGAAAATTTTAAAAATTGTTCCTAAAAAGAAAAATAGTAATACATTCAAGTTCAAATAGGAATTAATTCAGGAAAGTCTGCAGTCTAAAAATTGCTCTACATAGCCATAGCTGTCACTTCTGGCTTTATAATCCATTAACCAGCTATACGTGGAAGTGAAAAACAATCATTGTTTAGGAAGTGGAAAAATCATCCATATCTTATCACCTGCAATGGAGGAATAATTTCTTTGTAAACAAAAAAAAAAGAGTAGGGTAAGCCACAAAACAGAGAACATGGCTTCTTTTATCACAGTTATCCCACGCTTTTAAAAGAGATACCTAGTTTAGAAGTCAGATTGTACCACTGTCCTTGAAGTGTTGGTATTTTTGGTTGAAAAGTTGACAATCCTTTAGCTAGTAACATAAAGAGATTCAAAAGATTGAGCAAGTCATAATAATTTTCAGGTGGCAGTGGCTACAACTGTGACAAGAAGAACTCACTATTTTTATTCAGACTGGTTTAGGCAGGGGTTTGCTCCTGAAGGAGTGAAAACAAACAAGAACTAGTTTTATTTTACTCTTGGTAATACTAAAAGGCGAAATGAGACACACACTCGAGTGTATAGGTGCTGCTTTATGATTTTCGGACACCCACACAGAAATCCCTTTATTATTGTTGTTCCATCCCTAATTTGCTTCTCATAATAATTACAAGCTAATTGACTTGTGCAGTTACTTACAGAGAACTGTGGAAAAAGCAAAAGCAAAAAAAAATCAGCAACATGGGAAAACAGTAAATAAATACGTGAGGAAAAATACATAAGGTAGGATAATAACCATTGAGAAGGGAGGACAGGAAAAAAGAGTTGAAGCCTTGTACAGGAAAAATAATAAGCAGAGGAACTGAGGAATGAAGCTGGAATGTGCAGACTGGGAGCTCAGGGAACATTTCCCTATTATAAAGTACTTTTAATGATACTCTTAAAAAAACCAAACCCACAAACAAAAAAACCTCCAAAATGCCACAAAATGGGGGAGAGGGGACAGAGGGGAGAGATATTTCTCTGCAATCAATTTTCTAGTTCTAATATTTTGTATCTTTTATATCAAATACTCTGAAATTAAACAGATTAATTTTTTATATGATGTTGTATCACATACAGAAGAAAACTACAACTGAAATTACACTAGAGCTCACCAGATTTATAAAAAAAAATGCAATTAGCAGAGGTCATAAATTGGTATCAGACAGAAATTTAGAAAAGAAACTGAGTTGGAGATCTTATCACCATTATTATAATCCTAAGGAATACTCTGCGTTATCTAAAATAAACCACTTAACACCTTATTTTTTACCACAGGAGTTCCACAGAGGATTCATAAATCACTGCCGAGTCCCCATACTTCTATCATTAGAGTTTCTCAAGTTCCACTTGTCATCCGAGTGTCTATTGCTATGAGTGCTACTTGTAAACAAGCATGAGGGTGAACATTCACCAGCCCTGAGTGGAGCTGACAGGTTCTGTAGGGGCTCCTGCTAGCTTTTTTATAACCCAAACTAATTTACTCAAAACAGGTGCAATCTGAAGCCACTAACTACGTAATTTTTGAACACACTAGGTGCATAGACAGAATCTACTATGGTAAGAAAAAATTAAACCATTGAATTCAAATAACATCTTCCAGTAACATTAGCGAGAACTGAAATGACCCTTAAAAAGAGTAAATACACAGTTGTAACGGAAACTATTTAACTAATAGTTAATAGTTAACTTTAGCTAATTTAACTACCTTATACCACAAAATGTGAAAATACAAGCATGCACACCCATGCACACAGATCAAACCTGCTCTGCTCCTCTAGAAACGAAGAGATGGACCCTGAATAGATTTACGGATTTTGTTATAGCTGATATGAAATGCAAAAATTATGTCAAATTCTGGCCCATTCCCACATTAGTACAAAAGAGGGTATCTTGGGACACTTCTAGTTTGATTGCTAATCATCTCTCTTTTCTATTAATTTGGCAATACATAAACAATGCAATTACCGCAAACGAGACGCTTTGGGTTTTTTTTGTTCTAAAGTGATTTTCTATTATTTCATGCTAAACTCAAGAACTTAGTGCCATAGCATACAAGTGTGGAGATGTTCTGACAGTTTAATTCCCTTCACGGTAAAATTCTGTTAAGCCAGCGTTCATACTTGTAATGTGGAACAGTATGACACCAAGTAAATCGTATGTCTTATCTGAAGAAACAATTAAGAGTAAGCAGAAGTAATAGCCTGTCTTTGTAGGTTATGTGGACTAATAGCTTTTGATAGGCAGAAAGAGGGAGAAGTCCTATCTTTATGCTGTGATCGTGTTGAGCAACACCCTGACTTACATCAGTTTTCAGCCGTTGAAAATGAGCACCTCGGGCAATGTGGTGGCAAGAGTTGATGGGAAAGACGCCATACAATTATGGGCCCTTGTAGAGCAGAAAATGGGCAAATTGAAGGAAAGCTAGATTTGATTGGAGGTGAGGGGAGAAATCAATAATTTGGTGGCATGGCAGGTAGAAAATTAATGAACTTGGGGGAAAGCAATTACTTGTTTGATAGGGAAGCTGACAGAGGCAGACAGTGGTGCCACAGAGTGGTTTTGGAACATACACACTTTTCATAACACTAAGATGTAAAGCCTTTCTGTCTGAGCAGATACTTAAGAGCACTGGCTGGTTAATTTTTTTCCCAATAAGGATATTCATCTGGATAGCTGGTGACTGTTATGTGGAAAGCAAATACATTGCTGTTTTATTTCTGAAATACTTTTTGCATCATGTTTTCCATTTCCTCAGAGGGGCTCTGAGCTTCCAATAGGCAGTCCTCCAGTATGTTTGTATCTCTCTAACTTTTTTAAGCTGAAGTCAGTTTAACATAGTCAGTAATAAACAATTCAAAATGTTTCAGCCATTTCTCTACGCTACTATGACCCCTACAATAAATATTCCATTTCTCTCTGAAGTTGTCATCAGGAATCAGAACTGAATTAGGCAGCATATGCACTATTTCACATAGTATTTAAGGGACATGATTTGCGTGTGTTTGTTCTGGGTTATCTGACTTGTTGACTTCTAGAAGTTAACTTTTCAAGCTATAAATACAGCCTACATCTCCACATAAACTCTATGCATATTCACTTTGCAAATGATTGAAAACTTGCACCTTGACATGTATTACATCTGACCAGCAGCTTCTATAGCAAAGTCAACTATATTAATTATTTTTGAAGATTAATTAAAAACAAAGAGATGCTTTAGCACATGCACATATAGAGACCTTTTCTACCTTGAAAGCACACACACTTACTTTTTCTTATTTTAAAAAATATGCATTCCACTGTTGGAGTAATTTTCACTACGTGTTTACTTTTTAAAGGAAATTGCCTTTAAAGAGGCAAATGGTATTACAAAGAAACAGAACAGTGGTGTCAAGCATCAAGACAGATCACTACTGAAGAGCTTGAATGGAAAACTGAATTACAGTCTGAGTTAGGAGATGCTCCATGGTTTATTTGTTACTCTGTTCCTGTAGAACCCAGGAAAACATTCAGCCTGAGGGAGAGGTCGTCTTACTCTCACCTCCACTGGGTCTAGAATAAATTGTTTGATTTTTACTTTAATGCACCTAAACCGAAAGGAAGGGGAAATACATTATTGATTACAGAGAGTCAGGTACAACTGGATGCTGTCCAAATCCTCATACAGCTTTAACAGCCCCCTGTGTCTTCGCTTGCAATATCCTTTCTTTCCTTGTACATTCCTGGAGCTGACAGTAATGCTGCAAATTATGGAGCATCAATGTAAAATTCAGTATTTTGAAACCTAGACAAAGGGCAGAGCAGTACAAACAAGTTGCATGAAGCTTAGTCAATAACAGCTGTAGTGGTCAGTTTGCTATATACAGCTCAGTGACATTACAGGAAGATCGAGAATCACCCGACTCTTCCCCAAATGCCTTTGTTTTCTCATTCTACAGCAATAATGCTTGTCCTCCGGTAGTTTTTCTTCCATCTTTATCTAGGAAGACTTCTGATGGGGCTTGGATGTGACCTCGTTCCTCAGAAGTTCCTGGGAGCTCACCCTGTTCCATATAAACCACGAGACTCTTTGGGAATAAACCAGTTAAGGACCAGTTGCTACAGCATAATCCCCCTATTTCCTCCAGTACCACATGAGACGAGTGCTGGAATGTTCCCATTCCCAGAGCACCCAGTTCACAGAAACAGCTCTGATTACTAATATGTTCAAACAAATGCTTTCCTCGATACCTTTAATTTTTAATATTGAGTGTAACAGTACTTCTCAGAGGGAATGAGCCCTAAAGCTACAAGACATTAACCAATATGTTTGTGTGTAGAGAGATTTTTCCTGAATAAAGTTTAAAAAATATATGTTTTCCCCTGCCTGTAGTGCTCCTGGAGCTTCTGTGTCACTGTCCCTTTTGTTTAAAACAAAACCAAATTGCTTTCTAGCATCAGCTCCCACAGCACGTACAGACTGCAGACAGGCACGCCAAATAAATATATAGCAACACTGGTTTCCCAGAAAAGGTCCATACAAGCAACAACTGTAATTCAAATAAGGCAACTTTTAGAAAACAAATTTTAGAAAGACTCAGAAATAAAAGACATTTTTCCTATAAATACTATTTTCTTCGAGTGATAGTTTGCACCTTGCTTCAATGAAAAGCATTGATACTGCTGCCAAATACACCAAATATTTCCCTTTCAAGATCAATAGCTTTGCTCCTGTTGGTGTTTGTGGCAGAGATTCTGAATGAAAAATACTAAAATATTGTACGCTGGTCTTTTACCGTTAGATGATGACATAACAACTGTTACCAAAAATATGATTTTTGCCTATGTAACATCATAGTTTTCTAAGGAAGAATGCTTCCAACTGAAAGCTAACAAAATTAACAGTTAATTTCAACGGCAAATTTAACTAGTTAATAAAGCATGAGAACTAGTGACTCAGATGCAAGAACAAGCATAGGGTATACCATAGGCTTAAACATTAGCTGCTGTGGGGTTTTTATATGTAAAATCTGCATTTAATTCAGGAAATAATTTGACATTTGTAGGTGTCTAAGGCCTTAGCAATATAGACCGTTTCATCTGCAATAGTTGTAGTTATTTGAAGTTGAATTTCAGACTATAAGAACTAGAACATTTGAAAATTATTAGCTTTTCTATTTTCCTTGGAAGACAAAAATAAATTTTACTTCCCAGGTAAACAGTTCCTGTGTATTTAAATAAATTGTGACCCAGGTTAAGCAGTGTTTCCAGTGGTGGTCTCTATATTAATAAACTTCGTAAATGGCATTGGAATCCTTGACAATAAGCCCTCCCTTGGTCATCTTGAGCTGAAAAGTGCTAAATTTCAATGAAATAAATTATTTATCTCTAGAAGCATGACTCATACCAAACAGAATAATATTCAGCAAATGTCAGTTTGAGTTCAGGATGGACTCATAAAACTAACTTGCAATTGCGCTGCCTCAGGAAGGACACAAATTTGTTTCCTGCAGCACGAAGTGAGTGCACTGCTATTTTAATTTCTGTACCAGAAAGTTCTGTTTAGCTGTCTAAACTATTGGAGCATGTTGTTTCAGAGCACAAAGGAGACTATTTGATTTATAAATGAAAGCTGGCAAGCTAAAGAGATACTGACAGAAACTATTCCTTTAGTCATCACGGAATATGACATTCTTGTATCTAGCATGTATTTTTTAGAAACAAACGCAGGACAAAATCCCACGTGATTATGTAGGCTGAAAGCATTTTTTAAATATCATAACAAAAAAGTGGATGAAGTGGAACTGATTGACATAATTTATTTAACTTTTCAAAAGCTTTTGACAATATTTCTACCCAGAGGCTATTAAATGGAACATAATTTTAGGGAAGCACTAAATAATGTAATAGGTTTATAAAAGAAAAAAAAAAAAAGCCATGAGAAATGTCCAAGGGATGTGTTGTCAACAAGTAGTACAGAAAATGGCCACTATATTGATCAACAGAAATAGAAATAGAAAGTACAAATCATAGAGCAGCTCACTTACCCTGACTAGGGAAATGAAGTCCAAGAAGGCATAGGGATATTGTCAAGGAGTGCATGTAATGCAACAATAGTATGTGTTGCAGGAGAAAGATGGAAAAAAAAAAACCGAGAAAGATCAAAATGAAACCTCCACAATCTTTCTTTTAATATAATTTCATAACTTTACCTTTGGCTGTCCACTACCTGTTTGTTTGAGCTAAGTGCATTACAGAATACCTGAAACTCTTAACACCCGAGGTCTAATACCATAGTATTAATACTTTGTTGAGATATCAATAATTTATTGCAAAAGCAAGCCAAACAACCTACATTGAGTATTTATACAACATCATCTACAAAAACTGCTATAACTGACCATTGCTTCAATTTACACAGAAAATTAGAACTTTTGATATACTAAAGGAGAATCCACTACTTCACACTTACTAAACAGTAATTATTTTATAAACTGGGGGGTTTCTCTATATTAAAGTAGCTTCTGGCTAGCATTCTCCATCACTGAAGCTCCTTGACCATTGGTATAATTTTTCTATTGGATGAGACTACATCATGGCGTTTCTCACACTATGGTTTCTTTCAATATCATCTTGCGAAACGGCAGACAAATAAGATCTGTGAAGTGTCTACCTTTCCATTTGCTGGCTAGTACTACTATGGGTTTTTTTCTGACTGTTTCAACCCTTCATTATTTTAGCAAAATAATCTCAATCTTGCAGGTGTACAGTGACATTAGTTTCTACTGGGATTCTGGCAAAACATGGGCAGCAAATTACAAAATTAAGTGTTTTCAAAGCGTCTGCTTTTGTAATATGTCAGCTCTAAATGTACGGAAGATGTACCTCTTTCTTTCAACCTTCACCAGTGTTGTAGTACTGACTAGAACTCAAACGGTGACTAGAAATAATAGCTATTTAGAACATTTAAAAATTATCCATTGTTTTTTATTTACCTTAATATAATTTTGATTATATATATATATATAATTTTTGAATATAAACTTTTGATTTACGTTTGCTTTTCTTCTATTATTAAAATTTTACTACTGTTAAAATTATTCTTAAAAGCATCCATGTTATCTAGACAGAGTGAATGGCATAGGCTCTGACACACTTATGGACCCTGGAAAACTGGTTTGGTTTGGATTTATGATAGGCTTTAAGAGAAAACATTGATTTGATTGTATTTTCTGCTCCTAAACAGTTAAGGAACAGTTATACAATTATGACTAAGAATTAACGCATGTTTATGTTAGCAATTGAAAATGACTTCAGTACAAGCTTATAGAAGCACTGTTAAAAGCAACTCAAATTGTAAACGGGTATTCTTGCATACTTCTAAGACACAAAAATATAAAAAATCAGATATATATGACAAATTCTAGAATTATCTATAGTTCATATTGGTCAAGATACTCTGAAACCCTTACAGTTACTAAATGAAGGAAGTGTTAAGATGCAATTTATAAGGGCTGAACAAGTTTATTACTAAGTTTTGTGATGTTTAGTTTCAATTGATACTAGGTTTAAAGATATCTTTTATGGCATTTTTTTCTGTTTAAGATTCTAATTAAACAAAAGACATTCAAGAAAACAAAGATTTCTTTACCTTTGCAGAGAAATTACTTAGAGTGAAAAAAAAGACAGTGTGAATACATGCCAGTTTTTTTTGCTTACAAAAGGGATTAGGGGGGATTTTAGGTTCCCACTCTCCTTTCACGTGGTTTAAGCTGTAGTGAGATAGAAAACAAAGTATTTTAAATATTCCTTTCTCTTTCTGTAACTTTTTTGTTTTATTCTGAGTAAGATGACTTGGATAATCTGACAATAAAAATCTTTTTAAACAAAAAATAATTTCAGATGATCTTAAGCCTGGACCTGTTACGTTAACTCAGTTTTCTGGCATTCTTTGGCTACCTGTCCCATTTTTAAGTAATACAACATATGGCATTGCACTGTGCAGATAGTAAAATTCAGTTGGTGGGTCTCACCAAGCATAGCCTAATTAATAATATTAATACAATTCCAATTCCCTCCTTCTGCAGATCATAAATCTTACTAGATCTTTTAACTCTTATGGAGTATTACATCAAAGGTAAACTATTTTTTTCATTCTAAGGGACACAGCCTTCTCCCATAGGCATGTTAAATGTTAAGCAGAAAGTATCAATACTCAGACTCACTCTAAAAGTGGACTTGTGATAATTTATAGAACAAAGACAAGATTTGCAGACTTTTCAAGTTTAGATATGCTAGTTCTTAAAATTAGTTTTCAAAATCTTAAGTTGAAACAATGACTGCATTCCATACAGTCATTACGGCTAAGAAGGAAAGGAAAATTTCCTTTAGCTTGGACTTTAGTGTTCTAGCTCCCAGAAACTTTTGAAAGTCACTGTCCAAACTTCCAGAGAACTGTAATCTCTTATTTGATTCTATTAGTTTTGAGAGTAGTCTATGCTGTAAAAGAGGAAAAATAATTTAGAGGCAGATCCTAATTATTTGTAAAGCTTACTCTGTATTAGCATTACTCCAGGGAGTAGGGGAACTGACTAAATACAAATACCCCATCAAACGAAAGTTCACGTGGGCCTGTCTAGGCTGAACAAACTAGATCCCATTTCCATTAAAAGCCCTCCATTGGGTCTTAGGATGTTGCTGACTTCCTCCTTCCTCCAGTGTGGAAAGTGAGAATCTACAGAGACCCCATTTATATATGCTGGCTCTGCAAGCAATTGATTTTGCTAATTTTTAACTGATTCCCTGATGTGAACTCAACACTCTCTTACCTCATGTAATGAAGTTCCTGGGTACTTGCCTGTGATTTAATTTGCAAAACGTTTCCTACATACCCTTCTCTCAGAGATGTACAGCTTCTGTAAATACATAAATAGTCACTGAGGTAGACAGTGACTCTCCCTACATACTTATGTCCCATCCTTACTCCAGTGAATAAATTATCGCAAGCTTCTATCCCTGCTTATGACTTTTTTATTTGTCCTTTTTCATCCTCAAGCCAAATCGTGCACTCAAAAAAGGTTAGATTTAGGACTTGTTTCATGCCTCAAATGTCAGTCATTTTCTAGTGAATCTTTTTTCAGGGCACAGTTTTTTTTTTAAAAAAATCAGCAAGTTCACCATGCTTGTGCAATTCACAGGGAAAAAAGGAATTTTGCAATTTTGTTTTAACTTTGCTCAATGTAAAAAGAGCAACTGTAACCTTTAATTTAAAGAATAATTAATATTTACACAGAACGGGGTTATAACAAATTGTTGTGCAGCCTTAACAAGAAGCAATCAAATACATTCTATTGAAAGTTCTCTCTAACATAACTGGTTGTTAAGCCAAGGGTTTTTGTAGAGACATCTTTCCAAGAAACACTGTCATGGTTTCTGTTACCAAGTCCTAACCTAACCTATGAGAGAATATCCAGATATGTTTAACTTACTCTGTATTACACTCACCCTACTGAATTTAATGATTTTTCTGAGGAGTGGTCTCCTAGCTGTAGTTCAAGGATATAATGAACAGTTCTTAAAACCAAACTCATTTCAGAATTCACATGGCTCCTGACCCTCTTTCTAAAGTTCAAGAGATATGAGAGAACATGAATTGCATAAATGAATAAAAGCCTCTGTTCACAGTACTGGAATTGAGCTCATTTGTGTCTTGCACCCCATGAACAGGGTCAGAGATGAAAGCTGAAGTACCCACAAAACCTTTAATGGCCATTACAGCAGACTGAGGCAACATACATAGCCTGAAGGACAGCAGAGATAATGTTCTTGTAAAAGAAGCAGAAATGAGCTGCCTTAGGTTTATGTGAATCCATATTATGTAGAATCTATATAGTGAAATTCTTGTAACAAGGTGCAGATACAAAGAGGATTACTGGAATTTTTTTCAGTGTATTAAGGACTGATAAATTTAATAAGCAACTTGACTAAAAACTGTATTGCCCACATTCTAGGTTCCCTTTTAGTAAGGACTCTGCATTTATACAGAAGTCTGTTCTTTTCCCTAGAACAGACCAAAAAAGCACAGAAAGCAGGACACAGTAGGAAACCAGTATATTTTTAAATTGCTAATTGGCATCTTGCAGTGGTAGGAGAGGGAGATGACCTCGGCATTACAAAAACTGTATCATTACCAAAACACAATGGATGGTAGAATGCAAGAAAAGACAAGACCTGACATGCTAGACAGAGCAGAGAATTTCGAAGTACTGGTATTGAAAATGTGAATGTGAAGCTTCAATTTGACATTCTGGTTAAAGTCAGGAGAAATCCAGTGGAGGACATAATGTGAAGATTTGCCTAAAACCAACATAATTTTAGCAATTATATTTTTAACAAAATGGATCAAGGGGTAACATATGTATGAACAATCCTAGATATATAAATAACTGATCATAGCAAGTTACAGTGAAAAGATGCCACATTTTACACATTAAGTCCTCTATTTGCTATACCATGATTGGCACGAATGACCATGTTGTTGGCATAAAAAGAGATTAACCCTTGAGAATGGAGACAACAGTTCATCCTTCACAGAAAATTACAATGGTAATTGTGATTGCAGTGTTATAGTCATGTCTTGTGAGGCTTCTTTTCCCATTTTATAATTTAAGTAGACTACTGAACTGCAGAATGTGATATGGTGACAACAAAGTGAATAGATAGTTATATTCACTGGCCATTAATGAAACAAACAGCAGTCCTGTATCAGATGGAAAGGTACAAATGTTAATCCTGGGAGTAGGAAGGATGATAATTGTGCAAGACAATAAAGAAAACATGCTTAGTTATAGAAAATACAAGCTGCAGAGGATTCACAAGAGAGTCTTTGCCAAGAATTTTAGGTTACGTCTACGTGATGCAAGACAACACTGTGCAGAGATGTTTGTGCTAACACTAAATGATGTACCACAGTTACAAGGAACAAAATAGCCGTATTAGGGGCTACCCGATGTGTATCAGTGAATTTAAGAAGCAAGGATATATTACTTCAGTGAAGTGCTGAGTTAACACAATAGCGGTGCTTCCTAATTCTGAAGTATTTCATACAGTTCTTCAAAGCACTGTTTGGTAGATATTCTTTAGTTGTATTAGAAAAAAAAAATCCTCCAAAGAGCTATCAGAAACATTCAGAAGGATATTCTGCAAAGGGGAAGATGTACTAGGGGAAAGCTATAGTTGTCACTTTAGTAGTCTAGTGTGGTGTGTTCCCTGAGTCACACAATGGATGAGTAGCTTTTCAGCTTTTTCAGTTCTCCACCAACACTGTAGCTGCATCTAACTCTGTCTTGTTGAGCCTAAATGCTGAAATAAGACTCCAGAACACTAGAGAAAAATGCGAGAACGGGTCCAGAAGATAAACTGCATCAGACTTTCTGCTGACAATCTGAGCATCTCTTCTCCATTTTGATACTTAAATGGCTTCCATCATTACAATAGCTGAGCATTCACAAATGTGAATAAATTCATCTTTATGATGCATTAAAAAATAAGAAAGTGTAATCTTTTATGTCTCCCCTCTCTTTCATGCAGTACATCTACAGGAAAGGAGGAACAGGAGCAAATGCTCGAATAATCACAGGATGATACTAGATTGCATGACTAGAGGCCAGTCCACTCAGTCTTATTTTAGCCATTTGAATCAAAGTTGAGTATGGTTGATATCAGAACAAATACTCAGTTGCCATGTGCATAAGGAAATAGAAATATTTAACAATAGCTAACGATACCAACTTAAGATTCAGGAAATAAGGATGTTAAATACTGGAATTGTAGGGCACAAGCCACCAGATGTAGTAACATTTTAATAGGACTGTGAGAGTGAGAGCTGAAAGACCATCCTGATTCTACCGACGTAGCAACTTGCATGAGTTGATATCCAAAATTTTTCTATCAAATGGCACCAAAACAGTTTTGCCATAAAATCAGGAAGTCATGACTATAAACTTTACACAGGTAAGATCCACCAGTGGCAATCAGAACTGGAAATCACTACTGGAACTTTTGGTAAGAAAGTGGTATTTTAACGTTTACAGCAAAACATGGCTGAAATGCAGTTTTGGTTCTTCTGTTGGATGTTCACAAAATCAGGTATGGTTTAGGATAGGAAAGTTTGCTTATGGATGTCAAGTATTCCTGATTTAATACAAAAGGAATTCCCAGAGATGAAGTATTTTTTCCAAGCTGGTTTCTTAATATAAGTTTCCTCTAAATAAGAAAAATTGATCTTCTTTAAGCCTCACTTTAACTACAAAAAGGAAATTAGAAGCTAATATTCACCCAAAGGACACAGCTTAATTACCTTAAGATGAACTGTTTAAAATAACTTGAAGAATATGTAGGGCATGTTATTTTAAATATCTCTTACAGTTCATTTCTCTGCATGATAACTTGGCTTAATTACTTATCTCAGCTTTAGCTTCAGATCTGTAAAAAAAATTCTGTTAATTTTAAACATATATCAGCTTTCACGGTGCCAGAAATGGATAAATCTGGGATAGTATGGCTGTCAGAAACAGCATTGCCTCTCTTTTTCTGGAGTTCCTAAATCAGCTTGGCCCATGCACTCATCAATGGCTAATTCTACAGCCAGACCTGTCAAAAGTTTAT
This sequence comes from Fulmarus glacialis, assembly GCF_000690835.1. NCBI lineage: Eukaryota > Metazoa > Chordata > Aves > Procellariiformes > Procellariidae > Fulmarus > Fulmarus glacialis. Next base: position 129,157 of record NW_009209932.1, read on the forward strand.
TTCTTTTTTCAAAGTCTACTTCTTCATTCAAACTACTGGGGGTATACCGGGCAGGGCAGATTTCAGAAAGCTGGTATTTATTGAAATTATCATGCTTCCAAAGTTGAAAAAGAACATAGTGTTGCACCAATGCTATTCACCTCAGCAAAGAATTTCCACCCTCAAGGGTTTCTCTGCATGCTTGCATGTATACACAGATGGCAAGTTCCCGAGCTTGGTCATTCTCTGGCAGACATTAGTATTTCTGATACACTTAACTTGTTGACATAAATCATATAATCAGAGGCTGAAAATATTTTGAAGCTTGGAAAGTGTATATGGTGCACGTGCTTCCACACGTGCACAAAATACTCATCTATCTTTCCCATATAAAATGTGCATATATTTACAAACAGTTTGTTTAGACACATTTCTACATAAATTTCATTTATATACCTTCTTTTGTATGTTCTTCAAAACATCTCACAAAGCAGTAACGCATAAATAGTGTTGAGACACAGTGTAAAACCTAGCAGTGATGAGAGAGCATGCATAAACTTTCTCTAGTTCAGCAGTTCCACAGGAAACAGTTCCAGGTCCTTTCTCATATCCCAGTTTTTCTGCAAAAGAGCTATTAAACATAGGAGAGACACAGAGACCCTTAATTTGCAATGACAGCTAGCTGAATTTCTGTGTCTGCAGAGATCCAGTTACCTGTTCTAGACTTCAACCTACCTTTCGCGCTCTACAACTACCTGAAAGGAGGTTGTAGTGAGGTGGGGGTTGGTCTCTTCTGCCAAGTAACTAGCGATAGGACGAAAGGAAATGGCCTCAAGTTGCGCCAGGGGAGGTCTAGATAGGACATTAGGAAAAATTTCTTCACTGAAAGAGTGGTCAGGCCTTGGAACAGGCTGCCCAGGGAAGTGGTAGAGTCACCATTCCTGGAAGTATTTAAAAGACGTGTAGATGAGGCGCTTAGGGACATGGTTTAGTGGGCATGGTGGTGTTGGGTTGACGGTTGGACTTGATGATCTTAGAGGTCTCTTCCAACCTTAATGTTCTATGATTCTATGATTCTTTCATTGCTTTGAATCACCAAAAAATGAAAAAGTGATAGTAATTATTTCCCATCCCATATCTCATTTTCCCTGTATAGAATTTTTTGTTGTGATTATACAAGCATATACATTCATGGAGCCAGATGAAGATTTAGGAACTATGCAGCAAAACAGAGGAAGACTCCTGAAACAAAACCTCTGGTCTCGAGGTTCCCACAAATAGCTGCCTACATTCCTTGTTTGATTTGAAAAGTTCCTAAAACATTGAAGTTTGGCTCCAGCTGACATTCAAAGCTATCTGGGTTCCTCCTCACACCCCTACTTGGTCATGCCAAAGAAACCAGAAGTACCCTGAAGAGCAAGTGTAGTAGTCATGTTAAAAGCACATCTAACATGTTCCTACAAGACTCCGCTCATGACTGCTGTATTTTTAAAACAACTTTTGGCATTTGAAAATATTTTGGTGGCATCGGGCCAATCAATGGGAAATCTCAGTTCAGTACCCTCTACAAAGAAAAGCAAGTTCAAACCCACATCTATGACTTGTGGAGAGAAAGACTATGCTCGGATACAGACGAGGCTAGGTTCGAGTGAAATCATTCCTGCCAAGTCTGTATCACTTTACAGCCAAAAAAGCAACATCCAAGCATCAGATGGCATGTAAATGAGATCCTGAGCCTGCAGCGAAGAAGTGAGAGCACGCGGGGGAGGTGGTGGCTAACAGTCTCTATTCCTAGCATTACTTCAGGGAAGGGGGGTGGGATATTTTTTGTTTTCTTTTTAAGGATTGTTTAATGCAAAACTGCATGGTATCACTACCATAAAAACAAGAGCAGCTAGTCATTCTGCGTTCTGCCGAACCAGATGCACGTTCCTCCACTGAGGAGAAGATTCTTGGAGCTGGATTCTGGTTTGGAAGAGGTGCCTGGCAGTGGCTGCCATCTGGACCTGGAAGCAGGGTGCAGGTTCAGATCATGCCTTTGCGTAACAGTTTGCTATCAATAAGATCTGGATTGACCTTGAGAGTTGCTGAAAGGACTGCAGGACCCACATTTCTCCAGGGAGGGGCCCAGAATTAAAGGAGGAACGAGTAATTGAAAGTCCTTTGGAATCAGCGAAATAAATAAATAAATAGCCCAAACCAAAACCTCAAGTTGGACAGCTATATGATAGCAAGGAAACTTTAGAAATGGGTTATAACTGATATTTTCATCAGCGTATTGTTAAGCCACAGCCTGTAGCTAAAGTTCATGTCGGTGTGCAATGCTATAGCAAAATCCCTTTTTTAATCAAATCAAGAGAAAAATTTATATAACGCAGCTCCGTGGGGAATTTTTCTGTGACAGTTGACACCCATTAGGCTTGTTTCATGCTAATGAAGGCAGGCAGCTATATAAGCTATTTCCCTCACACGCAACTATTTAACTTCTAAATTTGTGCTCAAAATTCATTTCCAGCTTCAGCTGCTTTTCTGGGTTCTCTGTACTCCTCTTACTAACCTGAATGTCATTTTAATGTTTTGCATAGGCATGGTAAATTCCCTAAAAGGACAAGTGAGAAATGAAGATATCAGTGAAATCAGCATTTTATGCGACAGGATGCTGTCCCATCCTGGCTGTTTAAATAAGGTCCAGAGCCTTCTTTTAATGTTAGCATTTTTGTCTCACTAAAGCCAGTCCTTTTTTTTTTTTTTTTAAATACACACAGACATTACCATAACAAGGTTGATACTGAAGCACTATGCTTACATAGAATTATTATAAATAGGGCAGACTGGGCCTAATCCTGTCTCCAGTAAGAGAAACTTCCACTGCTACGACAATGAGCTCTCTAAATTTTTTTTTCTCTCTAGACCAACGGATATGTTCTACAAAGAACAGCTAAGCTCTGAGAACAGCTTTAATAACTGTGACTGAAAGATTTTTGTAATCCAATGATCTCGTCTCCAATGACTATACCAATATCTATACCAGATTAGAGTCCAGATAAAGTGGAGATTTAGAAACCCTTTTCAAAATAACCAATAACGGGCTGATGGGTATCACTGGGGTGCGAATAGCAGAGATCTAAAACCCATCTGAACAAGGCAGAGTAGAGACTTGAAGTTTAATTGCCTTTTCCTTTCCACCCAACTTTTCCTCTGTCCTACCATCTTCCCACAATTAGTTTTGGTTTGATACAAATAACTAGTTTCTGAAATACAGATTATCTGGAGATATAAATCCTGCATAATATCTTGCCCTCTTCACCTCTGATAATTTTTTCCTCTGATAAAAGCTTAACAGCAATAACCATAGCATGGTCAAAATTTTTACTTTACTGAATATGGCTGACTGCTGCCAATGGCTTCATTTTATAAAAATAAGTAGCTATAATTTTTTCTTGCATTTTCCTCAGTGAATTAGCAGCAAAAAAAGTACAGCTCTGGTATTTTTCACTGTGTGGGCACCATCTACTATCCTCCGAATTCTCATTCCCTTCTCTCAGAATATAGCTCGTCCCTATGACTGAGACAACTAACTGAGTCAGTTGAACGGAAAAAAAAACATTTCTTGTAGGCAAAGAGGCTGCTTTCTGTGGGAGATTTTGTTTATGACTTAGACTCGGGACATTATGATACAAGTGCTACAACGGTTTGTTCGTTATGGTCTACCATGCTGTACTGGTGTGTTCTTTAAACTTCTCTGCAGTAGGATGAATTACATCTGATGGGATGTAAATGAAAAAGTTTCCTAATTAGAATAATTTTACATCGCAGTAATTTATTCAAAGGTCAGTGAATGTGATTTTCTTGAGCTTTATCTGACACTTCTTAAGGGCTAAGTAATTCATAGCAGCAGGTCTAATAATGATAAAACATTAATATAATGTCCAGAAGAGAAATGTATTTTGAAATTAACAAAACAATAAAACTTTTCAGTTTAATTTTCATTATTATCTAATTGAAAAAAAAAAAAAGAGGGAAACCCTTATAAATCAGTGTTAGAAGCTGAAATGATACCATACTGTATCTCTAGGAGTACTGTAGCCAAAATAACAAAGTACCTAACAATGATTCTCATAAGTGAAAGATATGAACCACCTAAGTATTTTTAATTGAACAGCAAGCACTGTCTAGAAGTTTGCATACACAGACCCTTTTATTTTGAAGTTCTCTACTCATGACCACACCTCAATAGTAGCCGTGATTTATTGGGCATGGATGTGTACACATACCAATTGTCACATCAGCACCTGAGACCAAATACAATAATATTCTAATATTTGCTAGATGGCAGGAAGGATACAGGAACAGATTAAACTGTTCAGAACTGAAGTCCTCTGCTAAATGTTAGAGGACTTGCAGATCATCTAGGCGTTCACATTTTCTCTCTTTTATAATTTAATCTAACTAACATCTTCCCCACCGGTAATTTGTGGCTTAATTATTGTCTAGATAAACAACATATAATTTTCTAAGATTTTTGAAAAGTTACTGATACAATAAATGCCAGCATATGCATCTATTTATATACGCCATGTCCAATATTGTGATACCTATTACTATTGTCTTGATACTTTCTGAAATCAAATTTGAATTAAGTAAAGTCAGGTTTTGATTCCTTAGACCTACTGATAGACTGCTAAAAAGAATTTTAAATACAGACTGCGTGTTCATGAAAATATCAGATATTTACTTCTCTTTCTTAATTGTAATGAATTTTACAGATCTGTTCAATTTGAACAACAATCCAAAATTTTGCAACTTCATTATTCCAAAGAAGGAGTTTTTCAGAAAGGACAGAACTGTATCTTCCCATTCCTTAGAAGTACTGTAGTTAGGCCCTCACTTCTTTCCTTGAAAACAGAAACCAGGATCAGACTCTGAGAGCAGGGATACCATGCACAGACTGGAAACATAAGGCATACAGAGCAGCAAACAAGTATAAGCTATGTACTGTATAGAATTATCAAAGATCAAGGGGAAAAAAAAAAAAGATGAAGGGAAAGAATTATACCTATGCAACCTAACCAATAAGATCTGAAATGAAGAATGTGGTTTTTAATTCTATTAACCAAAATAGGTTAAATCTAGTATGGAATAACTGTTGGAGCAGAAAAATTAATATTCTTTGGGAATTTAGATTTTTATTTTCTTGCTCATACAGTATTTAACAGTAGACTATAATTATATCAAATGTCTGCTCAATAATCTTATTTAGTTAGATTTCAGTGATTTTTTTTTTTCTCTTTTGGTCCATTTATTGATGAAGAACAACATATTTAAGTAGACGTTTAAAATTTGAGTTGTAGTTCTAAACTGTAACTCTCCATAAGACAAATGGTTCTGTTTCTTTTCCCTGAGTAGAATCATAATGCTGCGTAGAAGAAATGTCTGAGATTTAGAGCTTTGAATAGCAGTGACAAGGTGCAGTCAGGGATTTAAGAAAAATGTAAATCTTTTTTTTTCCTCCTGGTCAACATTGACCTTGCCTGACCTTGCCTCAAGGATTCACTCCTCTAGGAATTAGGCTAGTATAATTCTATTTTATGCTGCTCTAGTTCTTACACTGCTCTCATCCGCATAATATTTCAGTGCCTTCCAGGTTCAACATTATAATGAGCAGGATAAATGTGATTTTCTTTCTTGCTTCCTCCTTCTGTAGGGAAGCATGCACAAGTGCATCAAATGTATGTAGAAGTGTTAATATTACACCTGCATTATACAAATACGTACTAGTAAAGGCAAGTCAAGATACAAGGCTTCCACCAGGAGAAGATGATGATGAAGACTGCAAGGTTCTTGGATTCTACGGCTTTCTAAGAAAACTGTCTTTTCCACTGATGAAAGGCTATGAAAAATTATATGATTTAGTTTTTTTTTAAAACCAAAAGAAAGAAGTGTTAATATTACACCTGCATTATACAAATACGTACTAGTAAAGGCAAGTCAAGATACAAGGCTTCCACCAGGAGAAGATGATGATGAAGACTGCAAGGTTCTTGGATTCTACGGCTTTCTAAGAAAACTGTCTTTTCCACTGATGAAAGGCTATGAAAAATTATATGATTTAGTTTTTTTTTAAAACCAAAAGAAAGCTCAAGTTCGTCAGTGAAGAAGACAACGGGATCAAAATTATTTGGAGTAGGAAAACATCCGTTATCTATTGATGTTTGCTTAAAGGAATAGGACAGGAAGTTGGCAGAAACATACCTAGATTTCCCATTGAACAAATTAATTTCCAACAAAATAAACATATGAAAAGAAATTACAGAAGAATGGCAAAACTCTATAGATAATGCTGATCTATAAATTAAGCCCTAAGAAAAGGAACAAATGGTGACAAAATAACCATTTTTTAGAAACACTGTTTTAAAATTTACAACTTGCTCTAGTAGTATGTAGTTTTCTATGTGGACTTAGCATATGTTTCCTCTGTTTCAAGGTCATGTGGTTTTAAAAAATGTCCTTTTGTAGAAATTTTCAGTTGCTTACTTGCTTTGGTGTATGCGTGCTTAATCTCTTTTTATTACTCCTTTCCCAGCTACTCCTTTTTCTCATTTATTCCCCACTAACTTAGTTGCCTTAGGCAACTATAAAATGTATCTTCCATATGCAATGAAATTCTATGGAAATGAGGTCTGCCATATATATTCTTTACCATGTACAGAAAGGGGTCCTTCTACCCACTGGCCATGACACTACTCACGCATCTAACTCTCAGGGCTTGGCTTTACTAACGCATCCTGTTTTTGCAACAAGGGAAATGCAACTGCACTGTAGTAGCTCTAATGACAGGTGAACAACAGAGTCTCCCTTCCAAAGTCTAATTCTCTTCAATTCTACACAGATGTAAATCTAGAGTAATTTCTAGATCTCTGTGAAATTATATTAACACACTTCGAGTAGATACCATATAATTAAGGAGTAAATTCAAATCTTACAGATTTTTTTCATATTAAAGACTTTTTTGACATGTTGCCAAGTCAGTATTTTCTGAATATGCTATTTCCTTGTCCTGTAGTGGACAGTAATATAATGTTCACATGTCATGTTACCATTTCCATACCCATCACAAACATCTGCTTTCTTCAAAAAGAAAAGAGATATCTAAGGTGAACATTGCAATTTAAATTATCTTTAGAACTCTCAAGAAACAGAGCTAAAAAGTAGAAGACAAAAACCTCAATAGGAAAAACATCCTCTGTTTTACAGGTCTCATCACAGAAAAGGAATTCTATCTAGATGTGCCACATGCGTTATTTACAAAGGCATTTTCCCTGAAGAGCTAAGTATGCTTTCTATAGAAGGAGCACTTGTAAAGGCTATGGAAATGCCACAAAATACACACTTCCTCAATAATGAAGAACAACTTCCAAGAATTCCAGTCCTCTCATCCTTCCAAACAGAGTTAATCAAAATCCTCAAACAGAAAAGATACTCTCTGGAGAAAACAACGTAATAATTTCCTGGGGTTTTCATTTTGAAATTCAGAAAGATGTTGAAGTGCATTATTAAGGCTACCAACATCATTAGATGTATTTGCAATTAAGGATGCTTTGGCTCTTCATGAATCTGACCAGCACATAGAATTAGTCGTATCTGCTGTGAGCAGAACATACCAATGTGAACTACCTAGGTTATTTAGGCTATCAAAACAAACACAATAAGTCATCTGTGCTCCCATGGTACCATATGTGATACCAAGTTTTGTGCACTATTACAACCAGACACAGTCTGTAATTTAGAACATGTCAATGATTCAACCACTGTCAACTGCTCATTGAATTCGTCATCATTAAGCACTTAAATACTTCAGCAGTACTTGCCAGTCCTACTTCCATAAAGTACTTCTGGCTTTATTTATGAATGCAGCTTTTAGTATGTTCTTTATTTAGAGATATTTTCTTTTGCCCCAAATATTGCAGAAATCAGTATTCTTACTGATACCCAAGTGGTTTATTTACATTGCAATTTTCTTGTCATCAAAATTTTCATCTGAAATGTTAAAGCTTGTAGGAGACCACATAATACGGCATATTTAACCCACGATAAGATAATCTAAAGACTTTTTATTTACTAGAGTCAGTCAACAGCCAGATATATTTATTCCTTGAAGAAGAACCTGTATTGATTTAATCCAACTAAAGTATGCTTTCGATTAGAATGTAATTTTCTTCTGCTTTCCTCCCCTCTCAAGACAACCATCCAAGAAGTACATGACTATTTGCCGGGGATGAAACCGCTGGCACTGGAATAGCAACCAGTGTTTCAAAGCAAGCCCTTCTTTCATGCAAATAATTTCTGAGCAAAGGGTTTGCAACCAGTTGACAAAGGAATTTATGTCTGCAGCAAAGAATTGACATGGTGCTTACCATGTCATCTACATGCACATGAATTTTGCTCTGTGTTACTGCATTTTGCAGAAAACACTCTCTCAACAAACTGAAAATTTGCTTTCAGTAACCATGTATAGCTAAAACACAATTTGACTCATCTAGCCTATCTTAAAGCAAAAGGTCTAAGAAGCCAAGTATAACCACAACAACAATTAAGTTTTCAGAGGTATACACTAAAGGACTTACTGTGATGATTAGCCCTTTTTCCTGGAAATATTTAACCAATGGGATGGCATTCTGTTTGAAATTCATTAGTCGTCTTTGAGTGGCTTTCAGGTTATCATCAGGTCTCCCTTGCTGTTCAGCACGCTTCAGTAACCTTTCTTTCAGCCTTTGACTGGAACAAGCCAGAAACACCACCAAATCTGGGGTACAGATCTGTGAAAAGAGCAATTCAAGAAGTCTGTGGTTAAGTTGACTATCCAGCACTACAGGACTCAGCAATTCCATTATTAGGTGAGGCTCAGATATGCTACACTTGCATAAGCTGGAACTTGATGAAGTCATTAATTTTCTGTTGTTTTTTTTTTTAAGGGAAATTTGTAGGCTTAAGGAGGGGCTTCTTTGTCCATTTGTTTCACCTGAAATGTTAAGGAAAAAGTTTAATGAAAAATTCTTACCTCACCCCAGAAACCTTCTCTAGACTATGTTCATCATTTGCATTACTAGAAAGTTCCCCCAGCTAAAAAATCTTTAAAGAGCAAATTATAAATGCCTCGTATTCTGCAGGAAAATGGTTGTATGGTTTCCATCTAAAAAGCCTTTAAATAAGGTGGTATTTAAAATCCAGCAGCCACTATGAAGCTAACTGAAGCCTAGGACCAGGTGAAAACAGACCTGTTCCAAGATCCACAGTTTCTTATATCACTTTCTCTGTTTCTCTAAATCTCACCCAAGCTTCAGTGCACTTTTCAAGAGTTTGGGGGTGGCAGCTAAGAGGATTTTAATTTCTCCTATCCTTTATGGTCTGTGTGGTAAGCACTGTTTTGTCTCACACTCATCCCTGCACTAAAGTTCAGGAAGTACAACCTTATGGCAATGAGAAAAAAAATTTTTGGAAGTTTAACTCTTTCATTTGTCCTTATGGGTTTCAGTGTTCTTCATAACTTTTGGTTACTCATGCTATCAAACAGTTATAGAAGAGATACCTCTGGTGCTTGAGGTGGGGGGAAGCAATGATAGCCCCGCTTTCTTAGGAATGCTGCTAAATATTCACAGGCAATCTGCAGAGGTCACCACTATTTAGTACATGTGGAAAAAACAGAAGTCGCTCACACACCTGAATTCACAGGATTTTAAAAATGGGGCTACAAGTATATATTAACCATATTCATAAGGTCTGATTTTCTTCTTTCCTCTACCTGGTTGTTACAAAAAAATCTACTTCTCCTGAAAAAACTCACCTAAAAATCTTTTTCTCACTAGCTTAGTGTTGCCTTTTAAAACATATTGGAATTCTCCGTAAGAAGCATTTCAGATAAAAACAAACCCTATTGTACTGTGCACGTTTTTATCCGATTAAAGATTAGAAAGGCCTTATTTGTTCTCACACACAAGCACAAAGTTATTTCTGCTGTCTTTACTTACCTGAACAAAAAAGTTTAATTAATATTATTAAAAAATTAGCTTACTATTCTGGAAATGACATGTTCTAATTACATTACAAATGATGGTGGATGCTCAAGAATGCTAAATAGACATTTTTCTCATCATGTTTCCTATCTACAGAATAATTTTGTCCTTGTTCAGCTTGATACTATGTAAATTTGATAGTCAAATTTGAGCTATACAAAAGTATCACGAAAACATCTACATGTATTCTAACTACTACTGTGTAAAGAAGGAACTGATGCGTATCTTTATGTTCATTACACAGTTGTTATTAATACATTGCTATTGAGGGCCAGAACAAACCAATTATGCTTCTGAATACTCTTGATATTTAAGTCCCTCTACCCAAGGATGTTAAATTGCCTAAAGACAACCATATACTAGACTGAATAGTCAAGACTTCACAGGTGGACAATCTGGAAAATTAATAACCAAGTTTAAAAAAAACCCAAACCCGTCCATCTGGGTTTCTGTCATTGCAGGGAATACAATCTGGCCTTTTCTCCTGGCAGTCTGAGGATAAAAAGGTTTTTCTGAAGTCAAAAGAAACAGATACAACTTTTCAAAACTGGGGTGATGGTCATTAGCCTTTACAAAGGAGGTCACTGACAGAGTAGGATATGGAGATGAGGAAGTAGAAAGTGGCTAAAAAGCAGAGCCATTTTCAAACAATAAAGGACAGTCTGATAAGCAGCACTAGCAAGCAGGATGGTGGCCTCTTTATCATTACAGAAAATTAAATAGGGTTTTAAAGAAAACCAAATTATTTTTTATGCACATTGTAGGTTGGAGACATGAGGACACAAACTACAAACCAAATCCCAAAAACACAAATTCTAGTAATTTTTAATGAGTATCTATTAGATTTTGAAACAATTAACCTTGCAATCTTTTTTTTTTTTAAATAACTGCCAGTGGGAGAAAAGGTCTCTCCTATCTCTAACACATGTACCTCAACGTCAACAAAAATAGAGTAACTTTCCCCCCCTTTTCAGACTATTTTGAATACATAATTGACAGAGTTATTCTGTCCTTTCATGGCATGAATTAATTATGACAGTTAATTTTACTACCACATAATAGCTTTAAGGCACATAATTATTCATATCAAAGACTATGAAAGTAAGTTTCTGTGTTAGACTTCCATGCAATATGGACATTATTAAAAGTAGCCCTGTTAAATTCAGGTTGCTTCATTAGTAGTAGAAGCATAATGAGGAATCAGAAGTTGGGAATTTAAAAGCATACAGTAGTAAAAAAATCCAAATTGTGACGCAGATTCTGAAAAAAAATGCTACAGTCTTTTACGTCATGGAACACTCTCTCATGAAAGAGAATGGCTGATGCACATTGCAGCGGACTGAGCACAGAGACACCTCAAGTCCCACTGTAGATATCCGGCTGATTGGAGCTTCCTAATGTACATTATACAGGGACTCAGAAATTATACCTGCAAATCAGCAATCTAGTAAAGTGAAGGACAAAAGGAGTTTATACAAGTGAGTAGTTTTATTTAGTGTTTTCATTTCTGTGAAATAATAGTGAAGAAAGATGGTAAGAAATCTTTAGATGCTCCAAGCTGTAGCTGGCCTTCTCCTCATTTTCAGTGCTTGCTCCCAAACATCTTCAGGACTAGCATCTACCACGTACTCAGATCTGTGAAGTCATACCAGACCTCCTCAAGTCTGGGTCCCTCAAAGTAGGACCTAAGCTTTTGCATATCACATAACTTCACATATAACATCAAACCTTACAGAGAGTACTTACAATAAATAGATCTCCCATGAAATTATTAGCCCTAAAGGAGAAAGAGGAAGGAGTCAAAGGGAAGGCCTCCTGTTTCACACAAACATGAGAGTGCAGCTTTCCACAGTCAATCTCAGTTCTTTAAAGAAACTGTGGCTGAGTAAGTGCAGCCCCACAGCAAGGGAAGGATCTGAAAGCCATCATGATGTCATCAGGTGTGCAGGTTCTCATCTGCTTAGTTCCCACAAACTGCACTGGCTTCAGAGGTCAGTTCCTTTTTAAGAAAATGGGGAAGCATGCCCTAAGCCTGATTTTTTTTTTCTAGTTGTAAAATGAGGATAATAACGAGGTACAACACAGTAATTACTGTGGAAAATTAATTAGGTTTTAGTTATTTCCTATTGCTTTTTAAAATGGCAAGTTCTCTACAGAAGCTGAGTAGTGGTGAGGTTCTTAATTTTTTGACTAATAACAGCAACAATAAAAAAGACAGTATCAGAATCCCAGGAATTAAAACTGTTTTTTCTGACACTCTGGCATTTGTAATTTGAAATAAATTTCACTCACAGAAATAAAACGTAAATGAAAACAATGGCTTAAAATTCTCAGTTCAAGAAGCCTAGTTTCAAATTAAGTATTGTCTAAAAGTTTTTCTGAAGTGGAAAACAAAAGTAATTCAAGCATATTTGAGGTAGGAACACAAAGTAGATTCTGATTATGTGATGCCTCTATGAATTCATCTTTTACCTGCAGAGTATGCATCTTTATCATCAGAAAGTTGCTGAAAACCATTTAATAAACACAAGCCTCTGCTTGGTTTTAGACTCATAAAAGGGTAACATCTCTTCTATATCCATAGATATACAGACCTAATAGCACTTACTATATTTCTTCTACAAGGGTAAACCCTTGAAATGCTATTGATATTTCAGTCCTGTTTTCATGAACCACTCTGCTTCCACTTGCCTCAATTGCACCTGCCTGCAAGACGTGCTTATAAACACTTTAAGTTGGAATGTAACAGGCTAGTGTGAACATAGGGACATCTGGGATTACTTCTCTAGTAATTATCTAGAGACATTATCTAGTTCTACGTAAATATGAGTACAAATTGCTTTTTTCTAACAAAGGAAAAGGTTTTTTTATGACTCATTTGAAAACAAACCTATTTTTTTAACTCAGAACTGTTGTTGAGTTTTATGACTAGGGAATAGGTTTTATTCTGAGACTCAGCTTGTAGAAAAGGTGTACAGAACCAGCACAGACAGAAGAACTGGATTCCTTCATATGACTTCCCATAACATGCTCATCTTGTGCTGAAGGCAGAGGGTCTTATTCATGTCCAGAAATGTGTGCAAGGAAGGACTGTGGGGCTCAGGGAAGTGAATTTGACTACTCACTAACTGGAACTCAGCAGCAGGGAGAATCTTTGCCTATGGGAACAGACAGGTTTCTGGTTATTCACAACCTTCTGAGTTTTAAATGAGACAAAGCGCATATGGCATCAACTCAGAATAAAACTGGTGGGTACATCCTCTCATCATTTAGAGTAAGTAAATCCTACTCTCTCTGGGTCTGAATCTCCTTCCTAAACTGGAACAAGGACTAAATTGAGAGTAATTCCATGCAAGTCAGTGGTGTTATTGACATAAAGCAGTATAAGTGGAAAGATGCTCTCTTCTCTCTGGGGATATTTTCTACATCTCCTCTTGTTAGTGAGGGTAGTGTGGTTGTTTGCTAGAAATTAGATGATTACACTCTCTCTCATTATTCCTCATTAGGCAAAAGACAAAAACGCTCTGTTTCTTAATTCCTGGTATGTTCTATTAGATACTCCTGAGAAAACTTAACTGACAGCTCATGAACAATTGTCGTTAATTTAACAGTGCATTTTATTCTAATTGGTGAAGGTTACTAGCAAGCTAGTTTATGTCCATTGTATGGGTGCTCTCCCTTGTAATTACTGATTTGCTTTTTATAGTTCCATCTCTGCTGGGTTACTAGACTGTTTGCATAGTTTTTTCTTGTTTTAGAAAAGCAAAATCATAGAATCATGTTGTCAAAGAATGAATCCTGCTGACAGAATTTTTCCTGCTTTTGAACCGTATTCACACTGCCCAAGAAATAAGCTTCCAGCAAATTGCCCAGACTACATAATTAGGCCCCCTAATAATTGATTGAGAGAGGCACGTGTCTTTAGGGAGAACTGATTCAGATTTTCACCTGTGTAGGCCAGCTAGTCAATAGGAATCCCTAGCTGTAAACACTAATGCTAATGCTACAAAGAAAGGTCTAAGAAGACCTGTGGTTCAGAACTGCTCAGCAGGCACCTCCTTCCACTCTGAATTCAGAACATCAGGTCCTCTCCTGATGGTTAAGGACCAGCAATGGATGAGTTCTCCTTTGGCTAGTTTAGCTAGCATAGAAGAGCCCTTGTCCAGAAAAATAGGAAACCTGAGGTCTAGGGTCTCCTACCCAGCAGAAAATTGAACTACTGCTTGCCTTTCCCAGGACAGTACTCTAGCTTCCAGGGAAGAAGACAGACAATGATAAGACTATTCCACAGGCTTCCTACTCAGGCTTGGCTTTAAGAAAGCAATGTAAAACTCACAGTGCCAAAGAGAATGAATGAGAGGAACCACAGCAATGTAGACTGCTGATGTGCTAGCCCTCCCACTCCTCATGCAGATGACTGGGTACATATATCCAGTAGGGGACTGTACCTGAGGCTTATAAACAATGAAGTGGAGATTTGGGAGAAAGGAGATAGAAGTTGAGAAGGCAACGAAATGAAGAAGACACATAGACCATGACGCAGAAAAAATACCTTTACCAGAACAAAAACCTATTGCAAAGAACAGATCCTTTCCCCTTAAGAAGATTCACAGAAAGGTTGCATTCATTTTACTAGTTGTTCTGGAGCCCACACTCTTGGCCAGTGACAGAACAGGTTTTCTATAAGAAGCTCTTCGCCGAGCATGAGCTTGGCAGTCAGACCGCCATAGGTCAGTTGGCCACAAACACCTATGTCAAACTTTGAGGGGACTGCAGGCATCATTTCTGCTTGAATTTTACGTATTGGACTTGGAGGAATAGGACTGCTGTGCTTAGCTTGAGAGGCTGTGAGAGGACAAGTCAGTTTTTCCCGGCATCCTATATTGTGCCATCTACATAGTTTGTTCTACTTTAGCACAATTAAGTCTCATAATAATTTTCATAAGGAATACATTTGGGAGTTAAAAAGTTAACTCGAATCACAGCCAATATGAACTAGTTATTCTTTGTAGGTGTAGTGCATTAATGAATATTCTTAAGGACATTTTAAACAAAGAATCAGATAAAATTTATTGCCTCTGTTTATTATTTAAATTAAGATTTTACTTCTTCAAATATAGTCTTGACACCTAGCCCATATAACACAAAAATATTTTTAAGATAATTCCTACAAAAAGAGTCTTTCTCTTTTGTGAAGGAATTAAATTATATTAATTAATGAATATTCATTAATTCTAATACCTGTTCCACATTTTATTTCACTATTAACAAAACCTACAATTAATATATTTTAAGCAAACTTCATCTGTACTCACTCTATTGAAACTAACATGGTTAATGTTGGTGAAGGACTTATTAAAATCAGAAGGAACGTTATGCATGAATGACTGAAAGTGGGGGAAAAAAAAAAAAAAACCAAAGCAGTAATTGAAATTAACTGGAAAATACTGAAGTGAGAAATAGTTTCTCCTGGGAAGGGTAAAAACTTACTGCCTTGTGAGAGATTACACAGAAAGTCAAACTGCAGTTTCTTCTTCACAAGTCATTTGAGTTCAATACACCAGTCAGAGACATTTCATTACAGTGTTACTGGAGAGGAAGATATTTAGCATGCTTGAGCATGCTGCTACTGTAGGTGACTTGCTGAATTTCAAGCTGACAGATTAATGGTAAATAAACCGTTTTCTCCCTGGCACTTTCAAATGTGTGCTTGGAATCTAAACACCTTTCAACTATTTGCACTCAGCAGAGATCATGGATACCTTAGAAATTTGTGGTTTAGGATAGCTTTATGCCTAGGCTCAAACTGGAAGGCTAAATAAATCAGTATTAAATCTGCGCTACTACGCAGAAGGATTTCAAAATAATCAAAATCCAGAAATTATCATATATTTAAAACAAATATATAAACTGGAAGTTCTATTTGCTTTTAAGACATTAAAATTCATGTTTTCATTTTTTTCTCCACAACTATGACTGCTTGAAACTTTGTTTTAAAATGAGAGCAGAGATTCTCATAGTCGTATGACTTCAAGGCTTTATTAAAAGTACCCCTATCAAAAGTGTTGGCAGTATTGACTCTGCTTTCTGGAATTAAGAAATGGGAGAATCAGGATTTGGCAACAATCCAAGACTTCCAATGAGAGAAGTTATGTCATGTATTCAGCCTTCAAAGAGAAAAATACAGGCCTTATTTCAACTCAGATAAGAAGTTCAGAGAAGACTGAGAGAAACTCAGAGAAAACTGCAGTGCTCATGGCTATGAGTTCTCACAGGCTGCAATGAATCTGCAATGAGTAGCTGATCATTAAGAAATGAAGCTGGTGTAAGTAAGTGACCAGAATGGCAGAGCTGCTGCTGGTTGGCAAGCACTGGTGAAAATCTGAAATCATCACTGATGCCATCTGAAATACTTCTCTCCTGCTCAAAATATAGGGATGACAGGAACAGTGATAGTAACAAAACTCAATAAAAGAGAGGGAAAAGAAGCCTTAATTCAAATCTAAAATTCCTCAAATGTGTAAAGTGCTTTTTAACCCACTTATTCCAGATCGACATTATTGCTTGGAAGCAGTGTTTGTTACTTCTGGTTTCTAGATGTGAACAGAAAGAGAAATATTGTAAGTGCTGCAAATGATACATTGCTTTATCTTAGGCAGTTTAGTCATTGAGATGCAATGTATTTTAATGCAATTCTGCCTACCAACACGTTGAGAACTTACTGTCCACACGAGAGTCTGGCAACATAATAAGGAAGAAATCATCATCTTTTAGCTATACCTATGTTTGGGAATGTTAGCATAAGTTGGTTTTCTTTGACTCGTTTACTAAAAATAACATTTTTTTCCCAGAGAAAAGTTCAGCTTCTGGATTAGTCAAAGGGATAAAAATGTGCTGGTAGTACCAAGAGCAATTAGAAGCGAAGTTCAACAAGACCTTATTATCATTGTGTATGTCTATACTAGAACATTATGCAGGACAGTTGTTGTAACTAGAGTTCAGACATATATGTATCCATTTGATTTTTTCACAAAATGAAGAGATTATGAAACCTCAAATAGTGTCAAGTCTCAGTAACAGCTGTGTGAGCCATAAAACTGAAGGGATTATTTTAGCATAAATAATTTATTACATTAAAGATGTCTGCAAACACAGCACAGTTAGATTTTACATGTCCTCGCAAGAGAAACCAGGCACCTTAGCTGACCTTTTCCTTTTCCTCTACTAACATGGTGAACTATTTGCAATATAAGTTAGTTTATCTTTACAGTAACTCAGCACAGTTCTTACTGGTGAAAGCCACGTAATAATACATACAAAAAGGTTCAGTAAACAGCGTTCAGGGAACTATAGTGTTAGTGTTTGGGAGCAAGACAGGTTTCATGCCCTTTGTGCCTTGCCTTTCAGTTGTTCATCATCCACTGTCCACAACATGCACTAGTGGCGAAAGGGGAGATGACGTGGCTTAGACCAAAAACCATACAGGCTCTCTCCTGGTCCACCTCTCACTGACCACCATGGCCAGCTCACATCTAGTCCAAGTTTTGACTTCCTGGCCCTTTATGTGACATTGGGTCCAGATACTTTCTTGACGCCACTGTATCATGCCTCACAAAGAGAAACAACATATGGGTAACAAAACAATATAGACTTCTTATGATTAATGAAGACCAGACATGCTTTCTTGACCTATAATGATGTTTTTGTAGCTTGTTTTGTTTATAGAACTCCTATTTTCCTCACATTTGTGCAGTCTCTCTTCCAGCCTTACCTACTCCCTCAATATCTTGTATTACTCATCTCTATTTCCATTCAGTTTAATAACTTGGCCTTCACATTCTCCCCCCACAATTATTTTTGGTATTATTACATATATTCTTGGAGTTTGTTTCTGTCTGTGTAAACAAGGGCAAAGGAGAAAGGCTATACAGTGGAAAATGCTACTTTTAAAATGAATGCTTCTTTGTTTATTTCAAGCTTCCATGGGATTACAGATGAATACCTATCCCAACACGCTCAAATGATGAAGAATAAATGAACAGCCACCCTTGTCCCTGCTGCTCATTCCTTCCACTGGCATCTACTCTATATCCTATACAGCTGAAAGAATTGAGAAAGCCAACATATTCTATTTACCCTTATACAAACTTACCATCATTATTTTAATTTACATCATAAACCCCAAAAGTGTTCTAGCTGCTTTAAGGAACAAATAATGATGTAAAGTCACTGTTCGAAAGTACACAACTGCATTTTAGAACCCTTGTAATCAAAACAATTAACAGCTGTGAAGGGACCATGAATGAAGGAAAACAGTTAAATAAATAGTAATTCCTACTTCATGCATCTTTTGGCAGTTCCCCTATTAAATGGCTTGTGTCATAAAACCTTTGCTGCTGTTTTCAGGTACATAAGCATGTAGTGGTCTTAAAGGGACTGTCTGTAAGACTAAGTATTCCCATGATAAAATTAATGATAACAATAAGAATTAGTTCTTATTCAGAACTTTTTATCAACAGATCTCAGTGTTCTACAGAGATCTAGTCTTTGTAAGAATAAGGCATACGTATTACAGAATAATGTGATTTGAATATTTGCATTTTGTGGGATTTCACCATTTTTGTCAGAAGGATATTCCATTGCTTAATAGATCTTCTAATTATAAAGTGTCTTACTATTTAATCAAAACTTTCTTTGCTGAAATTTCAACTAATTATTTCTCATTTTGTCACTTTTGGCTCATGAGAGCAATTCTGTTCTGTTCTTCTACACATTGCTAGCAAGAAAGCTGTAACATTTCTAAGCTGTGGAAAACACCAGTAGCATCTTTAATTGCAAACCTACACAAATTATCACAACAGTTAATTACTGAATTCTCCACAACTCAATTGCACTTCCCATTGAGGGATCTCTTAAAAATGTTAGCACATTTAATGTAAATAACCTGACATGCTATGGATTACTGTCAGCCTCATCCTGTGATGGAAGATGGGTGCCACGTCTGCTGATAGTCCCCTTTCCTCACCACAAGACCTTCCTACTTATGTGTGTAGCATCCTCTGTAAACAGAGAATTTTAAAGAAACAAGCATATTTTATTTCTTTAAACTATGAAGCCAAGATAAAACACTAAACATATCCCACTGGATTAAACAGATGTTGTATGTTGAAATATGTACATCTTTTGTACATTTATTTCCATGGCCTTAGATCATATAAGAGGTCAGCTGCAAAGAAAGGTGAAAAAGGGGGAGCCTAAACAGACCAAATTTTCTTTCTTATCCTCCTATAAAAGTTCTTCCTTTCCCATATTTATTTTAGAACAGGTAAGATTGAAAGTTGGCCCTATATGAAGCGCTCCAGGATTTTTTTAGAGACTCAGATAGTCATCTATCTTTCAGGCAGAATCAGGCCTTGAGGACTATGATTTAGCAAATCCCATTAGACTGAAAACGAAGGAATTCTCCGAG
Source organism: Fulmarus glacialis (assembly GCF_000690835.1). NCBI lineage: Eukaryota > Metazoa > Chordata > Aves > Procellariiformes > Procellariidae > Fulmarus > Fulmarus glacialis. Next base: position 148,675 of record NW_009209932.1, read on the forward strand.
AATATAGTCAGGTCTAAAATGACTAAATCCATCCTCTCTTTCCTCTAAAAAAAAAAGACGACTGATCTACAGCACCCTTGAAGCAACCACACATATTAAAAAGGAGTCAAAGTTAGGATTTCTATCATCTGTCATTCTATCAGTCTTTTTTCCATGTAGTTTTCTACAGTCAACAAGAGCTAACCAGGCTGCCAGAGGGGAATATTTCAAGTTAAATGAGGAAATACTATAAAAGCATGTTAGAATGGTGCAATGGGAGGGTTCAAACATATATGAAACATAGTGTCCATCTTTCTCCCCTTCTATAGCACGGTATTGCCTGGGCTTTTTCTATTGTCTCCTGGACTCCACTTCTTAGTAGTACTACTAATGGACCCTATGAGGGGTGCTCAAGTGTTGTTTAACTGGTTTTCCTTTGTAGAAGGAGAATCTGACCCTAGGATAACTTGAAACACTTAATTTAACTCCTGTCAGTTCTTCCAGTTTCACATCCCCTGTTCTTTCATCAAACAAAACGTCAGCACAAAATTATAGCACCAAGAAATGCACTTAAGGCACACTATCACACAATATACTGGACAAAAAAATGAGGCAAGGAAATGACCATTAAGCCTGAATTTCTGCTGTTTCATTTATAACATAGTCAATCTTCTCTTTTGTTAATTATAAGGAGATATAGCTGGCAGTCATTGGCTATTTTCTCTAATAACTATTTTGTCTGTTTCCTTTAATTTCCTCAATTCAGTCTTCTAAATTTTGCCCAGAATAATACCTTATAAAAGCACACTAATGAAATGCCTCATTAGCTGCCTTCTTTTGTTACTTCTGTCTTGGCAATGCCACTTAGAATTCAGAGTACAGAAACGGTAGTACACCAGCAATTGTGAAGGACTTTGAAATGCTCTGCATGAGCGGCGCTCTAAAAATTCAGCACTGAAACTGCAACCTTTACTTGTGACCATAACTGTTAACAGCGCTTGATCAGAAAATGACATAAGCTGTTTGTTTTTCCACTGAATTTAAGTGTTTTTAGATTTGTTTAAAATACACACATGAAAACAACATGTGAATAGAACTCAGGAATACAGTTTTAGCTGACTAAACCTTAGAATTGTAGTTTAGAATACCTAAAATAATCTAAATTTCTTAAAAAAGAGCATCATTTCTGGTTTACAAAAACTTGCAAAACGCTTATTTTATTCCAGTCTTTTCAAATGCACTGTAATAAACCTCAGATTAAAAGCGTTATGAAGACATGCATTGATTTAAGTATGTTTCTCTTAATGTAGATTAAATTGAACAAATAGATATGGAAATATAATTTCTTCCCCCTTTCTAAATCACTAAGATACAAAAAATACTAATTGTTAAATTTGATGTTATTTTCTTCTTTATCTTGAAAGGATTTTCATTACTGAGAAAAAAGGCTTGGATTATTGGTTATATTATCACATTGTCTTTTTATAAAATATTCTGTCTTCAGACAGAATGTAATATAACGTAAACCAAAAGAATAACCTTTTGTCAACCTGTAATTATGTACTTGCAAAGATTTAAAGAGCAATGCTCAGTTAGAAATAACATCTAGTCTTTCCTGGAATCTCACTGATGATTTCAAGAAGCTTAACTATTGTAGAGATACGTAAGTCATTTTAAGAATAAAAACAATCTCTTACTTGGTCCTCAAAGGAGATTGCCTGGGCAACATCTCTGGGAAATCCATCAATCACTATACCCTCTTCATCAGGGATCTGCATTAATCTCTGCTTTATCTCAGTTATGGTTGTTTCCTTTCACAGAGAAAAGAAGTTTTTTATTTAATATTGTAAAGCAAGTTTTCTTGATGGTGCACATTAATACAGCATGTACAAATCCTTTGAAAGTAAACATTAACACAGGATACGCTGTACCTGAGGGGCCAGTTCTCCAGTAGTAATTATTTTGGCAATTAGACTCCATTTTCTATTGCTGCTTGTGCTGTGGATCTTCTTTCTTAACAATTCACCAACTGATATGTAGTTAAATCCGTAACGTTCTGCTATTTTCAAACTCTGTGTTCCTTTACCGCTTCCTGGGCCACCTATTGGTAATTATAAGCAAAACATTAAATTAACCTTTCATCTGAAGTACCCAATCACATGTGAAATCTTTGCTCTCAGCACCAATTTTCCAAACATTATTAGAGCAAAGCTTGCAGTTGCATGACTTGTTACCAGCCATTTAGAAATGGGTCTCATCTACCTGATCATAAAGGTAACAGTTTGTAAAATGAAGTAAAAAAAAAAGAATACAAATCTACTTGCGAATTAAAAATAAACATGTTCTTTTAGGCTTGATCTCATTCTAACGCTGTTCCTGGAAAGGAATTTTTCTTGATTTGTAGTAGAGGAAGAGACAAATGAACTGGTCCCTTCTTGAACTCTGTGAATCCAAAGATAGAGCCGGATAGTCTGAAGCGTATTCATGTCAGAAAGAATCATACTTGCTTAAATAAGCCAATGAAATCAATGGACTAGTCATGAAATGGAACTAATAAAATCTGCTCCTAAATATGCTTGCGTGAGTTTCTGAGGTTTTCTGATTTCAAAATGCAGAAAAAATATTAAATAATCATCTGAGATGTTTCCATAGTGATTTGGTACAAGGACTTTTATTGAACCACGCATACTTCTGGTATTATGCTTGAAGCATCTGATAGAGAAGCAATTTGTTAGGTTCAACTTGCTGGACAACTCAAAGAATACAGAGACCCTTTAATATAGCACAGGCAGAATAGGTATCAAAATCACAGAAAACAGCTACATTACATAGCAGGAAATGCTGAAGTGAAGCTCAATTGGACAGCAGAAGCAAGAATGCATGTAAAAAAATCAGACTATGTCTGAACTAAAAGGACGCACCATGATGTGAAGAACAGAGAAACTTGAATCCACTAAAAATAGGGAGTTGTTTTGATAAAAATAAATGTTTATATATACAAAAGTGTATGTTACTGAATAGCATAAGAAACCAAAACCAAAACAAATGTTTTGATATTAATTGCCAACACTAAGTAGCTATATTTTGGGGAATTGTGTGTGAGAACATTGAATTTTATTTCAACAGACAAAGAATTAAGATTTATTAAAAATATAATATACGTTTTCTATGAATCTGAAAATACAGTAATGCAACAAAAGTAAATATGAATGCAATGAGCTTCTTATATTACTTGTATTATTCTCATAAATAGCTTTTAGGCATTTATATAATTAATACAGATTTGACTGCGGGAAAAGCTTTACAATATTGCTTTAAAATATACGGTTATGACACTCTCTGTGTAAGCAGGTTCAAACCTGTGCCCCAATATTACATGTCAGAGAGCTTTCAGCGTCACCAGTAGGCACTAGGAACTCTTCTGTACCCCTGATGCTGTGATGGTAACTCTCCTCCTGGCTTTTGCAACTCAGATCAGGACCCATTTGAAGAGAATGCACAGGGAAACTTGGGTATTGTTAAGGTGTTCCCACACCCTGCCCACAGTTTAGTTATACCCTTGGGAAAAAAAAAGGCTTTGTCATTATCCAATTAGTTTAAATAATGCTTAAATCAAGCCAGGTTAAGATAAATGCAAATACAAGCATTTATCTGTAACATCCAACTAGTCAATACAGCTACAGATGTTCATAAAACACACAAGCAAAGAAATGAAAGAAAAACTATATCTTATCTCTGTACAGTAAGGTTACCATTGAAAAATATTTTTCCCTCATTCAGTTCACTTGCTGTTTCCCTCCTAAAAAGGCACATGGTTTCTCTCTTCTTTCAGCAGATTATGTTAGGTTTTACAGCTATTCTTCCATTTCAGTTCTTCTAGGTCATCTAGATGGGCTTAGTTTTTTCAGCTTGAACTCTTTCTTTCATAGACAGTTTAGCTATCCTCTTTGTTAGAATAAAGGATGTTTCCCTTTTGTAGATACGCAAGCATCCGACATACTAGGAATCATCTCCTCCACTAAAGTGGCTACAAAGCAATTCTGCTTCGGCTCTCCCCGCTCCCTTTAACGGCACGTTCAGCCTTCCCCATGACAAATGCATTTCACCAAACCTTACATTGTGTTTCACTCCTGTAACAAAAACGTACCTGATACAAATGTTCAAACAAGATAATTCCATGTAGTTTACAGTTTATTACAGGCTCTTGGTAATCTGGAATGATAGTAGGTTTGGAGTAACTGATTCCCAGTGTCTTTTTTCTTATGTAGATGAAAACAACAGCACAAAGAAGCGCAACTAATTGTTTGATGATTGATGCCAGTTTTTATGGAGCAGATTTTGCGAGGTGAAAGAATAGGATTATTACTCGTTACTGGAATGGCTACTCACTCTGTGTAAAGATTTCCATAAGCAACCCTCTCTCTATATATAAAGCCACATATGGCAATGTAATGAGCATAAATATAAATAATGTATCTTATATATGTGTGTGTTTATACATACGTGTAACATCTATTACTATTAATTTATGTGGCTTAATTTACTGGCAATAATCCTAACTCCTAGAAAAAAGGGGCGGTAGGTTGTGACTGTGCTTCAGAGAAAAGGGTTTATAAAACATACTGGAGCCAATGCAGTGCTTAATTCCTGCAGATATAAAACTTCCAACAAAAGAAATTCAGTTGATTTCCCTGGAGACTCAAGACAAGTTTGAAACAGACTATGTTGCACCCCAGAAACAATAAAGTGCAAAACATATATAGGTAACATGTAGAAAATTAGAAACAGAAAATTTGACAACAAGGAAAATAGTATCCCTATTCCAGCAGAGACACAAAAGATGCCAGAAAACCAGAACTGTTACTTGAAAAAGCATCAGTCTCTGTAAAACTATAAAATAGTTGAAAAAAACTTTTTGAAACCAAGTAGGTAGACTTTACACTCCTGTTAGGGAGAGCTTTGCTTTGCCATTAAAGAGAAGCAGAAAAAAAAATGTGTAGCTCGGCACTTCTGTTCTTTCAATTTAGATTTGCAAGCAGAAAAAAACTAATAAAGTATTTGCTTTAATGTTCACAAACTTTTCATACCTTTTGTTTTTCTCAATCCAAAAATATCCCTTTATAGCAAGCTGGGATTATCCATTTACAATCTAAGGGGAAACATTCAGGTAATAAAATAAGAGAAAAGTGATAGAACAAAATTACTTTCATCGTTATAATTTATTGGACTATGTATCCATTCCTGACTCTCTGATAAATCATAGTGACAAACTGTTCACAAGAAAGGAAAATCAAATCACTTTTGTTTGTCATTCTTTTAACTTATTCTGAGATTATACATTATTCAAGAAAAGTGTGATTATTTTACGTATTTCTTAGAAGATGTCTAGACCAGGGAACATTTGTTGCATCTAAAATTATGTTTGCTAACTGGTTTCAAGTGAAGATTTCCATGCCCAAAAAGCATCTAAAGCAGTTGTTTTAATCTAGTTTTGTCAATGGAAGTTCAAAATTTCAGTTTTGCTTATACTGTTGTAAATTCAAAATAAGTTCATGTGATAATAGGATTTCTGAAAAGACTTATGATTTTAAAATCTAGCTGTGGACTGGATTTAACGAGTCAATGGGCCAGCCGGCTGCTGACAGCACTATCTTTGATCTATCCTTTAAACGTTGATTATAAAAGGAAAACATATTCTTTTAATATTAACTAACATTTTTAATTAAGTGCAGTTTAAAAACATACGGAACTTTGGGGCTAATGACACCAGGTAATTCATTTTTTAAGATCTTTGTATTCAGGCTGAATCAATAGTAAAAATGTGTTTGTCAAAATATGTTAGGAAGCACATTTTTAAACACAATCTAGTTTCCTAGTGTTATAATGCCTTAGAAACTTAATTTTCCAGTGATTCAGATGTGTGCCATCCTGGCTGGTTCCATTTGATTTTTCTAAAATCCAGTCACATACTCACTTTGGAGCTTTGTAGCTTTACATTTCACCAGAAGACTTTTCTGCAAACACAGAAAAAGAACAAACCCCCCCACACCTTTATAAGCGAGTTCTCTTTTGCCTTGGAGCTACCTGGTTCATTATAAGGATGACAGATTTCATAAAGCAAGGAAGTTGTAAAAACCTTTATGGAAGCATTAAAAAGATCTTGGGCTAATGCATTATTAAAGAAAAGTTCACCTAATATGTGAAGAAGATGACAGGTCTGTAACTTCTATTAATTTCAATCCCCAACAATGAATGGGACCAGTACCATCTGAGATAGGCAGTATGGTTAGTTATCACTAGTTAGACATAAATAGCTTGCTTAACTGAAGTTTTCGCTGGCATTTTATGCAAACTGAAAAATATGCAACACATTTTTTGTGTGCAATATTTGCTTCTTGAAATTAATAGTACACTTTTTTCCACTTTCTCTCTTTCATTCAGTATATTAGTTATTCTTTTATTCTTTCCAGTGTGTGTTTTTATGTGCTTTCTCAATAGAAAGTTGAATTTGGGAGAAATTTTCTTGATACTGCACAAAATTGGACAATAGCTGTTAAGCTACATATAGTATTGTGTTTCTATCAGATCACACTATAATAGACAGATTCAGAGAAACTCAGTTGGAAAATAAATGTGAAATAGCCTTTGTGGAATGTTTACAATGTTCCCTATATAAATGGGGGGAAAGAAAAGCTCCGTAAAATCCATGGTCTGTTCACTATATGCTGCCTTTCAAGGATTTCACTTCAAATACCCCTGCACTCAGTTCCAGAGGTGAAAGTCAATCTCCCTCTATTTCACCTAGATCAAACCTTTATTCATCACTCTACTGCAATAGAGCTACACGGATTTCAATGCATTAAGAGCCTTCTGTGGTCACTGAAAAGGAGCCAGTTTTTCTCCTTTATGAAAAGGAAGGCTAGCTAATTAATTAAGATGAAAGAAAGGCATGTGTTATTTCTCCATCTAATTCAAGCTTTATAGTTCAACAGTGCATGGAGAGATTTGCACGTTGAGATCTGTAATGCTGAAAACAAAAGGTTAAGAAAATTCAAATGCCTGAGCAATTCTTTTGGCACACCACAAATATCTAGAAAAATGCCTGGTTTTCTGTTTTCAATATATTCCTATATCACATTTCCAAGACCTGCTGGATGCAGAGCCTAGAGGACATGCTGTTCTTAGAGATCCCACTCTATAATACAGAGAAGACATTTCTGTTCTCTTTTACTATACTACATACTATTCTCTGTTATGGAAGCAATATCTCTCTTTAATATGAATAAGGCTTTATGGACTAAAAATGTGATTCTCCATCACCTGGCACCTGTGCTGTAACTATTTAAACAGTCCAGAGAATCAGAGAATTAGGTCTGGCGGTAAAATTTCAAAATACAACTGTTTCAGATGACAAGGAAACCAATTCAAAGAACTTAAATTCAGAAACAGAATAAAACGTTGATTTAGACTTAAACTGCTATTGCTTAATAAACACTAGGCTTGTCTGAGGCTAGAAAGTACGAGTTGCCTAGAAAGGACACCAAACAGCACATAAGAAAGAACTTGGGGAGAGAGCACAATTAACTAATGCTAACTAATCGCTCAGTCTCCCTGAAGATGGCACAGGATTCATTCACCAAATATCTAGGGATTAATTTATCAGTGCAATGGACTAGTGACCATGTATGCTCGCTCCAGCTGGACAAACCGATCAGTTTTCAAGGTTCTAAATATAGAGGACAACAGTTCCCTATCCCTATTTTTGAGCTGGCTTATCCAACATTTTTAAATATCCTTTTTTGTAAGCAGCTTTGAGCACATCTACGATAGTGTTTTAGTTCATATCTGGAGCACGCTTTGGAAGAGCACTTTGGTTCACGTGGTGAAGATGTTTTGAAATGTATGAGTCGGGTTCGTTTTAGATTAAATCAAACTGGCAGATGTGCTCCATAAGCAAACCATGAGCTCTCCAGCTGCTAATGGGCATTCAGTCTACAGAACATGACCACAGGTGCTCACTGTAACCCCTAAAATGCTTACAGTTGGGATGCTATATCCTCAGCACTAACAATTTCACTTTCTGATATACTCTAATTGGGCTGCATCACTTGCTATGGCAGATGGAAGAATTGTATTTAAATACATATAGGCATTCAATGTATTTGCAGTACAAAAAATAAAGGCAAAGTAACAAAGATAAAATCTTGTCAAAATGACTCTGCCTTCATACCTATGACAAGGATAATTTTTGGTCGAGGTCTTGCAGGATCAAATACATCATACTCCTCAATTAGCTCAGCAGTTTCAGAGAGGTCGGTGTCACTTTCTATCGAAAACTGTTGGATTGGAGGGAGTCGGTCGTACCGTCGGTATGGGAAGTTAGAATTATCAGGCATCACTGTAAAATAGTAAGATAAACTGGGAATTGTGGAAATACACAGAAAACTCAAAATCTATCGTGTATGCAGATTTAAATATAATAAATATAAAGTATAAATATCTCCTAATTTTACAATGTACTTGCTGTTACTATATTAAATATTCCTTGTCTCTATTTAGCTGATTTATTAAATCAGAACCAGTAGGAGTGAGTTTTCTTTGGTGTTTCTTTACAAGCACATCAGCTTTTCTGTGAAAATCTGCCCATAGCACCCAGAGTTCAGCAGTGGCCTCTGAGAAGAAAAGCGTTGTATTGTGCAGATAACCTGTACTATTACCTCTTTTGGTGATACATGTTGTACACAGAGACAGAGATAGTATTCTTGCTAATTAGTTTAATGAAATGCTGGATGACAAGCAAGAATAACTATGGCAACTAAAAGATGAGCTAATGACTCTTTGTTAACATTACAAATAAAATAATTGCAGGTATTGGTATGACATTTGCTTAGATTTTATGAGATGCACCTTTTTCTAAGTGTTTATCATTGTATTTAGTAAATTAGCATATAGCTCCAATATGAACTAGAAAAATAACCTAGTGTAACTGCATTGAAGTTATTATGTACGTCATCCATAAGGACCAACTGAAAATATAAACCAAGTGCATGGTTTTTTGCTCCTATCTTTGCAAATGTTTTAGGTAGGATACGAAAAATCTCTCCACTGATGTGTTAAACATTTACACAGCAAACATCCATCATTAGGCTGCAAAATTATCACAATTTCCTCTCCTGCATAGCATCCGTGATGGGAGGAGAAGAATGCCAAAACGCAAGGAAACGGAATCCTTGAGTCCTTTGCCTAAGGAAAATCAGAATGAGGTATGATCTGCTATAGAAGTAAGTATAAAATAATTCAGTAATGGATGTAAAACTAGCCACAGCAGAAGAAATACAACCATTTTTATATTTAATACATTACCATTCCTGAAAAAAGACCTCCTGGATTGTCCTCCATTGAGTGGAGGCAGGGTTTTCTTTTCTGGGCTGACAAAAGTGTCCCATTTCACTTTTTCTGGCCCTCCAATCTCTTTCACTTTCTGCAAACAGCTTTCCAAATATTCAATTGGGTCATCGGGTTTGTAACACATTAATCCATTCAACAGACTCTGCAAAGTAAAATCAGAAATACACACTGTAATGATAGATGCCAGGAAAAAAACAAGCACTTTGACTTTGAATTTTACTCTACACAGAGAAGCCCCACATTCCTTGTATATTCAGACTCTCGGTTTCAAGCCAATGCATGAGAGTGAGGCCTGCAAAATTGTATGATTTTGGTTTGCTGGTGTCACAAAAATGATTCAGAACAGGAAGCTCGTGGCTATGTCTTTACATTTGTCTGCTTGCACTGTAATAAAAACTGAAAATAGTAAAAAATTTCCCTACAGTTTTCTTAGAACCACCACTGGCAAATATACGCAGAGCAATGCACAAGCTAGATAGCCCCAAAAGTTACATATTCTATGTAGCCTATTAGATCACTGAAACATATCTTTTACTTAAAGACCAGTGCACCCACAAGTATCTTATCTATATTCTTGAGTCAACACTTACACAAATAATGAAAAAAAGGTTTTTAAAAATCACGAGAAATACTAATATCATCTTGATCACCCCCCCCCCCAAAAAAAACCCGAAACCCAAAGTTCATAGGTGCTTCCAGATTTAGTTGACCAGAAATTCCCAGACATTAGAAAACCCCTATCTACAATATTAATTCTGCACCCATCGTACTTATGGGCATTATGGGGAGCGTGGAAGAAGGAATGCCAGGCCCTCCTTTGATGCATGGTAATTGATTTCCCTTGACAAAGTGATACATAAGTCATCATCTCACCTCTCCACAAGACAGCTGCATCCAACCTTCTCTTAACAATAAATGTCTTTCAGGATGATTTCTGTTCCTTTGTGCTTTTCCTAATTTTTGTGCAAATAAACTTGAGGGTCACAGTTGATATTAGTAATAAACATAAATAGCTCCAATTCAGGATTTGCTCAGTTATTTGTTATCTACAGTTTATACAATAGTTGTTATTTACACACATTTGTATTTATAAAATAGGATATAATTTATATCCATCTATGCCCTTATCATACTACTTAACCGATCACAGCAACTAGCCATATATTTTTGCAGAAGATATGCACCATTTTTCAAAAATTGCTAGCTCAAGCTTTGAGCCTCTACAGAAAAACAGTTTTGTTTCCATCTCTTGTTAAACCATTCACATTCTAAATGTGTTAGTAAAACATTAGCATGGTCTATGTCATGTAATTTTCAAATACATTAAAAAATGTCTAGCTTCAGAACAGACCAGGGAAAATACATACGTGTCTGTGTGTGTGTGTTTTATATAGATGGCAGGATGTCTGATTCGAAAAAAAAAAAAATTCCACATTTCACAGAGAAGTATTTATCAACCATTAGCAGCAGGTAACTTGTAGGAAGCTAAGCAAAACCTCCCTAAACAGTTGTGGCTTTTTTTTTTCTCCCAGACCGATGAAGATCTGGAGAAAACCTGAAAGATACCCCCGCCCGAATTCCTCGGCAGAGCGGCCCCGGGGGTCCTTTGCCCAGCGGACGCACAAGTCCGCTCCCTCCCCCGGCGGCTG